>NW_023619525.1:0-9300 GCF_014905685.2 Nematolebias whitei
ATATATATTTGTATGCTCTCACACGCACAACTGGAGGTTAGTACCTCACTTATTTTTCAAGTTATCATGCTCACAACATGCATGGATGGACAAACAGACAGAGGGTATTTCCAATTCCCACTATTTGTCCTGCGATGGGGGACAAAGAAATGGTCATGGCCATGTAATTACTTCCCTTTACTTGTTGATCAAAATCTCATATAAGTTCATTTTAAATAACAGAACAGATAAAATACTACACATTTTGCGTTCTTTTATACATGCTGGCTACATAAACTCAATGTTGGAAACAGATGTGACAACATTTGAGTGACCCACCATGTTGTCCAGGTCCAGCGTTGCCTGTTTCAGCTCTTTGTCAGCCGCTCTGACTGCGAGTGTAGTTTCAGTTAATGTTCGACACACACCTCTCTCATCCGTCTTTGTGTCCTTCCCTTTTTCCTCCACCATACTATTGCTGCAGTTTGAAGTAACTGCAACGCTGTGCAGCTGAGCTAAAAGAGTGCCGGTAGAGGCTTCCAGCAAGGAAAATTGTTTTATGAAGGCCTCCCGTGCCTCTGGAAGAAGAAAGCAAATAAAAACCACATTAGGTCTTTCATGGATTATTTCACCAAGAATGTTATTCTTCCGACTCTCTGTAGCTTGCAAGCATCTTTCATTCTGAACTCTCATTTGCCGTGTTAATTCAAGCAAGGTCTCTCTTCCTGTCTGCCTATTTTCAGAAAGATAAATACAAACCCATGCGGGAGTCTGTCCAAATGCTAACACCTTTGTCAAAATCACTTTGTATTCTTTGGGGTTTCTAATCTTTCTGGCAGCAAAGCAAGTCTGGAGGCGAATACAATTAGTACAATATGTCTGATTGTTGCTTCATTTTGCTGCACACTTTGTCTCTTTGTCTTTATAAAACGAGCGTTAAAATGTGTGTGTGTGCAACAGTATGGGTTGGTTTGCCCACATGGTGAAGCCTGTGGCTCCCACACGCTCATTATATCATTACAAGGCCACCCAGAGTCTTAAAAAGCATGACTGGAATATGTGCTGTTGGAAGGCAGTTGTAGGGGGAGATTGTTAGACAACCGTTATCATGATTGCAACTATAATCATAATAAACCAGGAATTAGAGATGCACAGCCTGTCACGTAAATGGGGATTAAGCTGGTCACATGGCCCCTTGTTCTATATTGTTATGATTTGTCTCCATTTGGCCTGTGCAGCTGAGCCTGTAAGCCTGTTCCCCTCCAAACATAATGAGGATATATCAGCATTGTGTTAAAGTAATTGGGAGAGGTTGGTATTGTTGCCTGCTTCCTGATTTAATCGCTTTAGTGCGCTGTATATGTAACAACGTCACACACCGAGGAGACACAGACGGAGCCACGGCACATTCACAGACAGCCCGGGGGCGGATTCACGTCAAGTTTTCTTGGCCGAGCTCACCGGCTCTGTATGCTCTGATATGGTTATCATCTCCCAGCCAGAATGAAACACAACAGCTACAATGGCAAATAAACTATCGGCGCCTTTCACAAAGCCAAGGCTGCCACGTGTCTTCTAAGATGTCACGACCAAACAGGGAACATTAAAAGGAGGACAGGCCAAGTGGTATTATCTGGGCTTTCTCACTGTGGTACCTTGGAAAGTCAGAAAATCCTCCAGAGCGTTGGGGAAAGTATCCTCCCTCTGGTGCTCATGTTCATAAAGCCTTGCCATGTACTTCAGCTGGCCATGCTGCTCCCCAATTCTACCTCGACAATCAAAGTGAGCCAGGAGCTTCTCCAAGTCCTCCAGGCGAGTCCGAAGCCTCTCGGCCTGCAACAACATCATGATTTGAATGAGTCAATGGGAATGCAACTTTAAAAAGAACGGTAACAATCATAAAGGAAACAGTGACAACAAAAGATTCATTTATTCAGATGAAGCGATTGAGATGTGACTTCAATTCTTAGCACAGCAACACATAAAAATGTAGTATTTCAACAAAAGCAATGAATAAATGAATAATAACGACAAGATAAGGACCCAAATAGCGTTTTCATATCTGGATCCTCTTGCTATTCTCTGTGTAGTAGGCAGAGGAAGAAAGCATTGCAGGAGATAACTAGATGCAACTTCTAAAGAATGAAAGTCAGCTCTGAAAATGGAATAAAAATGATGTGATTGGCAACGAACATTTTCCTATCCTGCCAGTTTAAATGGTCCAGGATCTATAAAAGGACCTGTAATCTGTTCGCGATCGCACCTCTTTGCCAAGGTGAGGGCATGCAGCCTGAGTTGCACATGTAAAAGTGATTATCAGCTGTGCTCTCTGCAAGTGGAAACCTATTAGTTTGGGACCAAAGTGTTGATAGGATCACAACTTAAAAGCAGAATAAGAATAAAAGTTGCAGACTCTTTTCATAACTTCCATTTACTGTTTTTGGTTGTATTCTTTATTCTGCATCATCTTTCTGTAACCCTTCATAATCAATTGTATATCTCTGACTTTTTTCCATTCTTTTCTTAAATGTTTTTTTTTTTCATTTTCCTTCCCATGTTTAAGCCAAAGAAAAATGTGAGCAGCAAGATAGGGAGCGCGAGAGAGGCAGAGATGGAGAGCAGAGGGGAATGGAGGACAAAGAGAGTAATTGCAGGTGTTCAGAGCAGACAAGGGTTGGGATGTTCCCTGAATCACTAACACTGTGGAAATCACTGCACGCATTCACACAGGTACACTCGGGTTCAGAGGTAGCATGCAACCACTTTAACGAGGACAAGAATATGGTGTTGGGGGGGGGGGGGCAGAACATGTCAGGAAGTATTGGATTCTTCTCAAAAGCCAAATCCAGAGACACAGCGTTTTAGCGTTCGAACGTGGGTTGCAGCAAATCCATGGGGACCAAAAGAAGCTCAGGAGATCATTAGGGCAAACGTCTCTTTTTATTTCACTGCACATTTGCCATTTGCATGCAATCTCCACATACAAAAGAGCCATATGGCTGTCATGAAGGTCTACAAAGGCATGATGCTCTGGGGGGGACTTTGAGATTTGAAGGGACAAACATGCACCTTGTTAAAGCAAAAGCCAAGAAACACTACGTAGGTGTAGGTGGAACCTATTTTTTATATGAATTAGTGCTGCAAAGAAATGACAAATCCAAAGCATTTGCAAATTTTGAAAAATATCAAGAGAATAAATATTAGGTTTGGGGTCATATGTTTACACAAGCACAGCTAATTCCATTTGAGTTTGCAAAAGCTGCTACTTGTATTTATGTTTTTCTTCTTATTAAAGTACAATGAATTTTATAAAACATGATATTTTTTTCAAAAGTAAACTTTGGATTAAGTTGCTTCATGGATCTGGGGTCCATGTTCAGGAGGATTCACTCATACATGTTCTGATCTACAGTATAAAGGATGGTAATAGCTTCATCACCTGAGGCAACTGGGAATATTTAGTCTATACCTCACTGGGTTACCTTCTCAACAACTATTTACTTTATGGTTGAGGAGATGTTCAGTTCAGGATAAAAAAAAAAGCCCTGCAGAGGTTGATAAAAGCATCAAAGCAGCCGATAGCTGCAATAGCTCAGCCGTCACTACGGGACATTTTTTGTCAAAAGCTGCACGACCAAAGCAATTGAAAACTTTAAGAACTCCTTACATGCAAGTTGTTTTGCACTTCACCAAACTCAGGTAAATGTTTCCAGAACCTGGAGCTTTTTTTTCTCAAGTTATATGGAGTGCTTAACTGGGACATTATAATGACAGTATGGTTAAAATACAACCTACATGTATGACACATCAGGAAGGTGTGAAAGGAAGAAAGTTTTCTCTTTGAAATGAAAGCTATCATGTGGCTCAGGTAGGCATGCTTGCATTTAAAGAAACAGGACGTATTTTGGAACATTGTTCTTTGGACAGAAAGCTTAAAGCAGACACATATATGGCCACAATCCACAGCTCCACATGTGGTAAGAACCAAACATGCTATCAACCCATCAACCCTAAACTATGATTTATTCTGCAGCCACAAAACTCCTGGCATTTCACAGTAACTGAGTAAAACATGGACTTAACTCATCTATCTACTGAGGTTTTCCAGAGTGTAACATTAAACCATTGCTCTTATTTTTAAAGCTATATGCTATAACTGGGCCATGCAGTGAGTAATTGATTCCAAACATACCAAAAGTTCCCAAATTTTGTTTAAAAAAAACAAAACATGTTGCAAATACCCAATGTTCGTTTATAACCTGACTAGAACATTGTGGCGGCACATTTAGTGACAGCAGAGAAAGTATAAGCTGTGAAACTCACTTGTTTTTTGACAAGGCCATAGCAAACTGGGCATTCCTCACACTGGTGTGTGACTCTGCTGTGATAATAATTCAGCTCACATTTGTCACATTTGTTGCCCACAAAGCCCTGGCGGCACTGGCAGGTACCATTACTGTGACACTGCATGGAAGCTGAGCCCATTGGGTCACAGTTACAGGCTGGATGAAGCAAGTTAGGACCAAAAGGAGATGGGACAGGAGTGAAAACAAGAAGGGGTTAAACAGTGAAACATTTAAAATGAGATCTAAATTAGAGTAATGATGCACAATGCAGCTGTCATCCTGTCCTGAAGTGGAGTACTGTACCTCTGCACCCTCGCATGGCGAATCCAAAGAAGCCCACACGGCAGGAGTCACACAGGTGCCCTTCCACCCCTACACGACACATACATGCCCCTGTAACTGGATGGCAGGCCAATGACAATGAGCCAACTGGGTTACATTTACACCTGAGGACGACAGGCACACCTTAATAAACACTTGACCATCTTAAGCTCTGCTTTTATATATTCTCATATGAATCCACTTGAAGTTACCGAGGGAATCAAGTTACCTTTCACATCCAAGCCCCGGTTGGAGGTTGAAGAAGCCCACTTTGCAGTGACTGCAATCCCGTCCGGTCACATGACTGAGACAATGACAATATCCCGTCTGAGGGTGGCACTCATTTACATGCCCAGAGGTTCCAGCAGAACTGCAGCTGCACGCTGGAGGAAACAAATAAAGCAATCTAACTGTTGGTTTAAATCCACCTCAAATTGTTGACAGCCTAAATATTCATGTCATCTCATTATTTAGAGTGTTTTATTAGATTTATCTCGTTTCAGTGCCAGGGGGAAAAATTGGAGGATACACCAGACAATAATACATAAACTGAAGGATCTGACTGCAACTGCAGAAGCTTTCTGCACATAAGTTCATCCAAGGATTACATAAAGTGAAATATGAGAAAAGAAGCATGAAAGTCAAAAGAAGAACACATCATAGCTATTGATCTCTGGGTCTCATCCTGTTTTTATAGCTTTCTTAAAGATTCATTCACTTTGTCGTCTTTAAAGTTGACCAATCCAACGACCCCAGAGCCATTTGTTCGCCTCACTTTCACCTCTTGCTTTGCACAAGTCAAGAGTTTCATCTTTCCATGCCAAAACCCTCGACTGAAGCATGAAAGGCCCGTTCTATTTCTGCATTCTTGTGTCATGTCATTTACAATGTGCACTTCTACTTTCTTCCTCTCCTTTGGTCATCTAAAGAGGAATTCTAACAGCAGCTACATGCTACATTCTTGACAAAGTTCTCTAGGTGTGTTGCAATGTGTTAGTTGAAACTGATCTCCAACACATACTTCAAGAACTAAGAAATCACACGAGATTTGTGTCTTGCAAAGCAATCCTTATTGGAATAAAGTCAGTCTCAGTCTGTCTGTTATCAAAATGTGTATATGATATATATACATATATGATATATAATCCTTTTGATACATTTAAATTAATCTTTCAGAAAATAACGTTAGTTGTCCTACTTTACTTTTGGAGTCAACCAATTTCAATAAGACCCCTCAGTCTTCTCAGTTTCATAGATATTTGGCTTAATGGATTGCACCTTTTCTATCTTATAAAGACACTCAAAGCACTTTAAAACATAATTTATGCCCTCATTTACCCATTCATACAGCACTCTACTAGATCTATACAATAATTAATCAGTGCTTTATCACATTCATACACTGATGGGACACACATTGGAGCAATGAGGGGTTCAGTGTCTTTCCCAGGGGCACTTCAGTCTGTGACTAATGGTGGAATCAAACCCCCAACTTTCCAATTGGAGGATAACTGCTCTAACCACTCAGCCACAGCTGCCCAACATCGCCCGTCATCTCCAATACGTACTTTAATTACTACAAACTGTGCACGATATTTCCCCAAAACTTCCGCATAAACATTTGAAGTCAATCTAGTTAGTTTGTTAGAAAAATATCTCATAAACCACCATACCAATTAGAATGAATCTTTGAAAAATACATAATTTGCTTAACTTTTGAAGCTAGCCCAAATCAAGATGGCTGCCCCTGCTTATCGAATTCAGCTAACACAAACACGGCTATAATGCAGTCAGTTTTATGGGTATTGGGCTAAAATTAGATGTGGTAGTAGCTGAGAGTATTTTTACAACACTTACTCTGAGCATGACATGCTGCAATGTACTGTGAGAGAACAGCATTTTCAAAGTTTGACCAAAACGACTGTAACACGGTCATTTGTCAGCATAGTTTAAATCTCTACAACTCTAAAACTTGTCAACGTGTCATTCCCTCTTCTTGGTATATACAATCAATACCGCTCAACTTTATACCATGGAGATTTTCAGTTTGTCCTTACAGTATGCTGCATGGTGACATCCAAGGGCACAAATCAAGTCAAAGCAGCTAACAATATTTTGGAGAGCAAAAGACTTTGTGGTTTTCAAGGGAGCAATCACATAATTTCCTTCCTTTAATGAACTCACGATTGCACTTCTGGCTGGATGCTTGGTTGAGGGCGTCACCGTAGAAACCCCACTGGCAGCGTTGACAGTGTTCCCCCTCAGTGTGCCCGAGGCACTTCAGACATCGTCCGCTGACGTGGTCGCATGTCCCCACTGAGTTGAAATCCACGTTGCCATTGCAGTTGCATCTCACGCACGGACGCGCTGTTCCAGACGTTCCCAGGGGGTCACCATAGTAACCATCCTCGCACATCTGACAGCGTATCCCTGCACACAATGAAAAGGTGAAAGAGCAGCAGTTTGATATATGACTAAAGCCGAACACCTCCGAGGTCAATTCTTTACTGCAGAGTAAGCACTGGTTTGTCACACCAAGCTGATATTGTGACATTGTTTTCATTATTTTATTATAAAACTCACTTTAACTTTGCTCAATGTCCAAAAGAATCAGTTTAAAATGCTGGAAGCGCAAGTCACCTGTCTGTCCTGCAGGGCAGTTCGTGCACACCACCTGTCCGGTCCGTGCAATCTGGGCGCAGCTGCTGCCGTCTGGGCAAGGGCACGGCTGACAATCACCAGGCGCGCCAATCAAAGCGTTGCCATAGTAACCATCCAGGCAGTGTTCGCAGGTCATCCCGGTGGTGAAGTGTGAGCACTCGCACACACCTGAAACATAAAGAAAGAGTGTCCCAGTAACACATTTCACACATGAGCACCTTGCTCGTATGATGGTTTTCAATTACATGGACCCGAGAAGGGTCGTCTCATCTCCAGCAGAGGGTGCTGTGTCTCTGGCCAAAAACAAATACTAAAATCCAAAAGAAAAACAACCACAAACACACACACACATTTCCCACAGCTCTCTATGGAGAGCACAAGACAACTAAATTCACCCTGAGTATAATTGCTTTGGGAAATATGTGAGCCAAATACAGTCAGAAAGACCTTCAAGAAGTAAAGCCATTCCCCCACCGAGTGGGAGAGATTACCAATTCTATAATGTCCAAGAAGCAAACTGTTGTTCTGAAATTCATGTGAAAATCAGCTTTCAGCTTTAAACCACTTTAAATGTGCAACATGTTGTATGTGCATAACATAACCCTCATGAATTGTACTCAGTTTACCACCTGCTACATTCTAAATCCATTAGGCGGCATTGAGTGATATGACTCCAAGGTCTGAGATCCACAGCACAGAAGATGCTGATGTAATATGTACACTGTATGACTAAAAACTCAAACCCTGCTAAGTCTAGCTGCAGTTCAGTGACCCGCTGTGGCCCCTAACATCACAGGGAGACAATTAGACTCACAAACACCCTTAAAGCCTTCTGTGTGCAGTGACCTCTGAGATGAAACAGTGAAAATCTGACATGATGAAGCTGCACTCTGGCGTAATAACTGACTGAAGGTTGAAGTTGCAGCACAAAATATAACTTAACTTATTTCCCAGATGAATAAAACACAGATGTGATATTGCTTACAAAGCTGTATTTATTATTAAATCTCACTGAGCATTAAAGCACCCTTCATTACTCACCTATTCAACTGTTTTTCTTACGTCTACATGCCCATCACAATTCTTATGTCTCCCACAGCTTTCAAAAATCCATGTAAAATATAAACTACATCAAAACATTCGGGGCTGGTCAGGCATTGTGTGCTATGATTTTTGGTAATGATGTACAGTATGATGAAGATGGATCTGGAAAAGAAAAAACAGTATACTGTAAAATGTACTCATCCATCCCGGTATCTCACATTTCTTTCAAATCCACCCAGCATTCAGATTGCACACATTCAAATTCTTGTTGCATTTGAGCTCAGATTTTTCTCTTCAAACTAGATCTGAACGACCCGTTTAACATCTCATACAGTAGGATCCCTTACTGAACTGATGTGACACCACATAAGTAGCAGAGAGCATGTCTTAGTGCAAAAAAACTGTGCAGGTGCTGTCTGATTACTGGTAATTCAATTGTCGTCCTTTGGACTATCCTGAGATACAAGTTTTTCAACTTAATGTTTTAATGAACTAGATCAGAATCTGTCTTAATTAAAAAAAAAACATAGGTTTTGACATAATTTTATTGATAAGCATCAAATTACTGGCTGTTAAATTTAATTTTGTATGTTTGTTTTTGATGTGTTTTTAGAACCAGCTGGATCCTGTGGTCACTGGATAGTAAAACATGCAGTGTCAATCACAAGACAACAGTCTAAGCAGTTATGTCACATTACTGTCCCCCATTGCGAAGTGAATTGGAGAACTGGAAATACCCTCCATATGTCAGTTCCACCGTTCATCTGTCTGTTTTTCCATTTTGCAAGCTCTAAAATGTGAACTATAAGAAACAAGCTAACTTCCTTTGTGATGTGTGGTTGTATCTACGTATAGGAAAGGTCCCTTTTGAAAATTGGGTAGCCACATCAACATCTAAGATAGCCACTGCCATATGTATATATATATATATATATATATATATATATAT
>NW_023619526.1:0-9281 GCF_014905685.2 Nematolebias whitei
TAATGTACAACGCTTTGCAAAAACGAGAGCTGACATTCATAGCAGTTACACAGTTTGCTGCCCAATAGCAGATCATTGTACAAAGCGGTGTAAAACGAGAGCCGACATTCATAGCAGTTTCACAGTTTGCTACCCAAGAGCAGTTCATTGTACAACGCATTTCAAAACGAGAGCTGACATTCGTAGCAGTTTCACAGTTTGCAGCCCATGAGATGTTTAATGTATAACGCTGTGCAAAAACGAGAGCTGACATTCATAGCAGTTTCACAGTTTGCATCCCATGAGATGTTTAATCTACAACGCGGTGCAAAAACCAGAGCTGACATTCATAGCAGTTTCACAGTTTGCTTCCCATGAGCTGTTCTATGTATAACTCTGTGCAAAAACGAGAGCTGATGTTTATAGCAGTTTCACAATTTGCAGCCTAACAGCAGTTCAATGGACAACGCAGTGCAAAAACGAGAGCTGACAGTCAAAACAGTTTCACAGTTTGCTGCCCATGAGGTTTTCATTGTACAACGCAGTTGTAGTGAACTAAGCCTCAGGTCCAATCTGGCCCTGAGGGCCTTCCTGGGACAAGAACTGTCATTTCATTGATTTGAGTCCAGAAACACAAAATTAAGTTCATCCAGAGACTTTCTAAGTGTGTCCTGCACTGATCATTTATTACTATTTTACAAATGTCTTGATAATCAAAAGTGTGTTTAGTTCAAACCATTTTAAATGTTGAAGTGAACTACTCATTTTAAATCAATTGTGAAACAGTATAAATGATTTTTAATCCTCATTCAAAGTAGAAATCTAGTTAATGTCTGTTACAGAGTAATTATTAATTTTCTTGATCTTCTGTCTGAAATGAGCAGGTTGTAAGTCGGTCAAAAGTCAAGTTTCGGTCAACTATATGTTTACTGGAGAGAAATGTCATGTTTAACATTTTCCGATAGATAGAAGGAGAACTGGCACCTAAAAGTCTCGGTTTCTTCAAAACATCTTTCTGTCTGTTCCTAAACATTAAATCTTTCTCCTTGACTTTTAATAACCTCTTACATCACTAAGACCACACCCTGTTGGTTCATCTCGACCAATCAGGAAGTTCTCAGAGGAACCGGAAGTGACCTCTTTAAAAGGTTCAACACTTCCTAGTTCCAAGAGAGTTAGTTCCGAGAGCAGCAGAGTTCAGAATGCTGAATGCTGGAATGCTGGAGAACAACGGGAACTAAGCTGAACAACGTTCCAGGGAGGACCTCGAATGAGAAGTCCCTGAACGAGAGAAGTTCAGAGGAACAATGAAGAAGTCTGTTCTGGGATGATCTCACGACTCCTGAGGTTTTAGCTGTTCTTACGGAGACGCTGGAAAGAGTTGAAAGGAACTCTACACCGACGCCGAAACTATCATCTGCAAAGGTAAAGAGTCGATCTCAACCAAAGTGTACCGTGAGGTAGGCTGCATCCAAGGGAGCGTGTTGTCGTTCTGGTCTACAGACCTACATCTTATACAGACACATACATCTTCACCCATCTCTCTCCATTTAAACTCCTTCATTTCCCATCTTTAAAACTCTTCTATCTGCCAGTAATTAATCCAGATATTTTCAGAAATGTCTGTTGTAAAGCTTAACCCAGATACCATGGCCGTATGGTTTCTGATTGTAAAGCTAATTAATTAAGCTGTTGTTGAAATCAATGTTGCCAAATTAATGTAAATGTTTGATGTTAAACTTTGATTCTGTTAATAAATGACCGCATTCATTTTGATGGGTCAAAGAAAATTAACGTCTCTCGTCACATTTAATCAATTTTGCACGATAGAACTCAGTCCAGAAAAATGAAAGAATCAGTTTAATTTATGGATAATATCTCACAGATATATGTTCATTTACATCTGGTGGCCTCGTACGGTATCATAAATGGACTGTTATTCGTGTAAAAACTGACTGTTGGCATGAAAAGTGCAGCTTTCTAATCTATCAGCTGTGGGGTTCAGAGAAAGTTTACAGTTGTGGTGTTTTGAAAGCTGAAATAACGTCAATGCGTTTCATTTTAAAGCTGAAATGGTACATCTGTTGTCTGTGGGCTAATAAGCTGTGGAAAGCGTTTGATTATGTTTAATCTGTGGTGCAGAAAGGGGGTTCTGCCCGGTTCTGTTCCGGCTCGGTTCTGATTCGTTCAAACGAGTCATTTGCATGATTAAACTGCAAAAACGAGAGATGACATTCGTAGCAGTTTCACAGTTTGCTAGCCAAGAGCAGTTCAATGGAAAACGTGGTGCAAAAACGAGAGATGACATTCATAACAGTTTCACAGATTGCTGCCCAACAGCAGTTCACTGTACAAAGCAGTGTAAAACGAGAGCAGACATTCATAGCAGTTTCACAGTTTGCTACCCAAGAGCAGTTCATTGTACAACGCATTTCAAAACGAGAGCTGACATTCATAGCAGTTTCACAGATTGCTGCCTAAAGCAGTTCATTGTACAAAGTGGTTTTATAATGAGAGCTGACATTCATAGCAGTTTCACAGTTTGCTGCCAATGAGCTGTTTAATGTACAACGCTTTGCAAAAACGAGAGCTGACATTCATAGCAGTTTCACAGTTTGCTGCCCAATAGCAGGTCATTGTACAAAGCGGTGTAAAACGTGAGCCGACATTCATAGCAGTTTCACACTTTGCAGCTCAAGAGCAGTTCAATGGACAACGCATTTCAAAACAAGAGCTGACATTCGTAGCAGTTTCACAGTTTGCAGCCCATGAGATGTTTAATGTATAACGCTGTGCAAAAACGAGAGCTGACATTCATATCAGTTTCACAGTTTGCAGCCCATGAGATGTTTAATGTTCAACGCGGTGCAAAAACGAGAGCTGACATTCATAGCAGTTTCAAAGTTTGCTGCCCATGAGCTGTTTTATATACAACGCTGTGCAAAAACGAGAGCTGATGTTCATAGCAGTTTCACAATTTGCAGCCCAACAGCAGTTCAATGGACAACACAGAACAAAAACGATAGCTGACATTCAAAGCAGTTTCACAGTTTGCTGCCAATGAGGTTTTCATTGTATAACGCAGTGCAAAAACGAGAGATGACATTCGTAGCAGTTTCACAGTTTGCTACCCAAGAGCAGTTCAATGGAAAACGTGGTGCAAAAACGAGAGCTGACATTCATAGCAGTTTCACATTTTGCTGCCCAAGAGCAGTTCATTGTACAAAGCGGTGTAAAACGAGAGCTGACATTCGTAGCAGTTTCACAGTTTGCTGCCCAAGAGCAGTTCAATATACAACGCGGTACAAAGATGAGAGCAGTCATTCATAGCAGTTTCACACTTTGCAGCTCAAGAGCAGTTCAATGGACAACGCGGTGCAAAAACCAGAGCTGACATTCATAGCAGTTTCACAGTTTGCTGCCCAAGAGCAGTTCAAATCAGGATCGCTATAACGTTGACCCCCAATTGGCAGACCAAGAGAAGTAAGGACACGGAAACAGGTCAAAAGGTACGTGATAATTTATTTACAGGTGTAGAATAAAAACTCGAGCAGTTTGTTATTTGTAGAAGGAGACTGACTAAGAGAAGGAGGAAGATGGTTGGATGAGAGAGGAGCAGGTTGACCCAGACGGAACGAAGGATGAAGTGGAGGATGGAGGAACACCGTGAATCCACAGGAGCGTAATCCAGTGGTGAGAGAGGTCCTGGAGAGTACCTGATGAGCCAGGCCGTGAAAGGTCCAATGGCAGAAGATGTCCCAGCACTGGAGAGGTGCCAGGCAGCTGCTTAAGTAGCAGTCCTCCCAGAGAGGCAGCAGGTGAGTGGAGTTGAGCTGATTAACTGTGGAGGGAAGGTGAACAGACAGACAAACAAAAACCTCAGAACCCCACAGTGCCCCCTCCTCAAGGATCGGCTCTTGACGATCGAAGTCGTTTCTCAGGGTGGGCCCTGAAAAACGAAGTGATGAGGCCGGGGTCCAAGATCCGAGCACGAGGAACTCAGGAGCGTTCCTCGGGGCCGTAGCCCTCCCAGTCCACCAGGTACTGGACACCCCGACACCTGCGCCGCACGTCCAGGAGACGGCGGATAGTAAAGGCGGGTGCATCATCAATAAGACGGGGGGGCGGAGGGAGGTTGGCAGGAGGGTGAAGGTCGCTAGTAGTGACGGGCTTGATGAGAGAGACATGAAAAGTGGGATGGACCTTCATGGAAGGCGGGAGCCGAAGCTTAACTGCCGACCTATTTATGATTGCAGTAATGGGAAAAGGTCCAATAAACCTAGGGGAAAGCTTCCTAGGACTGTCCTTGATGTTAATGTCTCTTGTCGAAAGCCATACCTTCTGACCCACCTTGTAGTTGGGAGCTGCAGAACGGTGTCGGTCAGCGAACCGTTGGTTCTGGTCCGATGTCCTGCCCAATGCCGCTCTGGTCTGACGCCAAACACGGCGACAGCGCCTGATATGTCGGTGGACGGACGGAACGCCCACATCAACCTCTTGTGATGGGAAGAGCGGGGGAGAAAAACCCATGACTGCCTCAAAGGGTGACCGCCCGGTGGCGGCCGAAGTCTGGGAATTGTGGGCGTACTCAATCCAAGGCAGATGCTGTGACCAAGATGAAGGGTTAGATTCCACAACACACCTGAGAGTGGCTTCCAGTGCTTGGTTGCAGCGTTCAGTCTGGCCGTTGGACTGCGGATGATGCCCTGAAGTGAGGCTGACGTTGGCTCCCAAGGCTCGACAAAAATCCCGCCAGACCTGGGAGACGAACTGAGGACCCCGGTCTGAAACAATGTCCTGCGGGATGCCATGGAGGCGGAAAACGTGATCCGTGATCACCTGGGCAGTCTCAAAAGCAGAAGGAAGTTTTGAGAGGGGAATGAAATGAGCAGATTTTGAGAAACGATCGACAATGGTACAAATGACAGAATTACCATTGGAGACCGGGAGGCCAGTGACGAAGTCCAGGGCGATGTGTGACCAAGGGCGGTTGGGGACGGGGAGAGGGAGGAGAAGTCCAGCTGGAGGTTGGTTAGAATGTTTATTCCGGGCGCACGTGGGGCAAGCCGAAATAAACTCCTTAACATCTTTGTTTAAGGTCGGCCACCAGAAGGACGCCTTGACCAGATGTAGCATGCGTCGGACACCAGGGTGACATGAGAACCTTGCTGTGTGCAGCCAATGTAGAACCCTACTCACCATGGCGGTGGGGACGAATAGTCGTCCAGGAGGTCCGGTGCCAGGGTCAGGTTCTGTTCGTTGTGCCTCTAAAATGTCAGTTTCGATGGGCCAGGTTATAGCACCCACCTTGCAGGAGGATGGAAGGATGGCCTCCGGGGTGTCAGAGTCCTCAGTCATGGAGAATTGCCTGGAAAGGGCGTCAGGCTTGACGTTGTGGGACCCTGGAATGTATGTAATAGAAAAGTGGAAACGAGCAAAAAATAGTGACCACCTGGCTTGTCGTGCATTGAGACGTTTTGCTCCTTGGAGGTATGCAAGGTTCTTATGATCTGTCCATATGATGAAGGGGAGCTCAGATCCCTCCAACCAATGTCTCCATTCCTCCAGGGCCATTTTGATTGCTAATAGCTCACGGTCACCTACATCGTAGTTAGCCTCAGCTGGGGACAGGCGACGGGAAAAAAAGGCACAGGGATGGAGCTTACCGTCGTCTAGTGATTTCTGGGACAGTACGGCCCCGACCCCTGCGTCTGAAGCATCAACCTCCACAATGAATTGTCTGGAGGTATCAGGGTGAGACAGGATGGGAGCTGTGGAGAAGAGACATTTCAGATCGGCGAAGGCCTTCTCGGCTTCATCAGTCCAACAAAATCGCCTAAGAGTAGAGGTGAGTTGGGTTAAGGGTGCTGCCACTTTACTATAGTTCTTAATAAACCGTCTGTAAAAAATGGCGAAACCCAGGAACCGCTGCAGTTGTTTCCTGTTGGTAGGAGTAGGCCATTCCACTACAGCCTTAATCTTCTCTGGGTCAGACCTTACCTGTCCTCTCTCAAAGATAAAGCCCAAGAAAGTGACGGAGGTTTGGTGGAATTCACATTTCTCAGCTTTTACGAAAAGTTGGTTCTCCAATAGTCGTTGCAGGACGGCTTTGACATGTTGAGTGTGTTGGGTCTTGTCTTTAGAGTAGATGAGGATGTCATCAAGATAAACGAAGACAAACACCTGAAGAAAATCACGAAGAACATCATTGACAAGGGCCTGGAAAACTGCTGGGGCATTGGTCAACCCGAATGGCATGACCAGGTATTCGAAATGCCCCAAAGGGGTCTTAAAAG
Source organism: Nematolebias whitei (assembly GCF_014905685.2). Taxonomy (NCBI): domain Eukaryota; kingdom Metazoa; phylum Chordata; class Actinopteri; order Cyprinodontiformes; family Rivulidae; genus Nematolebias; species Nematolebias whitei. Next base: position 6,276 of record NW_023619526.1, read on the forward strand.
CAGTCTTCCACTCGTCTCCTTCGCGGATGCGGACGAGATGGTAGGCGTTACGGAGATCAAGTTTAGTAAAAATGGTGGCACCTTGAAGCTGTTCGTTAACGGAGTCGATGAGAGGCAGTGGATATTTATTTTTAACGGTGATCTGGTTAAGACCCCTATAGTCGATGCAAGGGCGTAGGGACTTGTCTTTTTTGGAGACAAAAAAGAACCCTGCTCCAACGGGGGATGTAGAAGGACGGATAATACCAGATCTTAAAGACTCCTCTATGTATTCTTTCATGACAGTCTTTTCAGGCCCAGAAAGGTTATACAACCTGCTAGTCGGTAGAGGAGCCCCAGCAAGCAAATCAATGGCGCAATCATATGGCCTGTGTCTAGGTAAAGATAGAGCTTTACGTTTGCTAAAAACAGGAGCTAGAGAATGATACATGGGCAGTATATTTGTAAGATCGATCTCCTCCCTCTCCTGGGAAGGAGGTAGACTGGGAGAGATAGCTGAATGCAGGCATGTAAAAGAGCATTCCTCTCCAAATCGGTCTATTCTATTTTCTGCCCAGTTTATCAGGGGGTTGTGAGTTTTTAACCAAGGATAACCTAGTATGAGTTGTGAATTTGGTGAATTAAAAACAAAGAATTCACCCATCTCTCTATGATTACCCGAGACCACAAAACAGATCTTTTCAGTTTTTAATGAAATAGTTGAAATACTTTGACCAGTGATGGCAGAAACTGAAAGCGAGGAATCCAGGGAGGTCGTAGGGATCTTTAGTTTCTCCACAATGTCCTTGCTGATCAGGCTCTGTTCAGCACCTGAGTCAATCAGTGCCTGCACAGGGAAATTCACAGAATTAATGCAGAGAATCACAGGTAGCATGAGACTTTTATCAGGAGAAACAGAAGACGAGCCCACTAGTATCTCCTTACCTACTGGCGGGCGTTTGGCGTTTGACAGTAATCTACAAGTTCTCACTGCATGACCTTGTTTCCCACAGTACATGCATGCTCCTGCCTCGCGGCGGCGCTGACGCTCCTCGGTAGTGATTTTAGTCTTCCCAATCTGCATCGGCTCGGCCTCTACCAGTGATTCAGGAGTTGAGAGGGCAGAACTTCTGTGGACAAGAGGCTCATGGGAATTGAAGTCCTCCTCCAGGAGACTCTCGTGAACTCTGTTGTCAATGCGGATGGCTAAGGAGATTAACTCATCCAGGTCAGATGGAATGTTGCCAATCAATAGTTTGTCCTTTATCTGTGGGTTAAGAGCTCTTATGAAAGCACTATGGAGGGCCTTCTCCCCCCATCCGGACTCTTCCGCAAGAATGCGGAAGTGGATAGCGAGCTTGGCCACCGTCTTTGTTCCCTGACTTAAGGAAAACAGTTTCTGTGCAGCTTCCTCTTGTTGCAGAGGGTGGTCAAACGCTAGCAAAAAATTTTTGGAGACACTGGAGAAAGACATGTTATCAACTGAGCGTCGTCGGAGGTAGGCTTGTGCCCATTGTAAGGCCTCTCCTTTAAGCGCTCCCACCACGTAGGTGATACGGGCAAAGTCCGAGGCGTAGGTGATGGGGGCGCGTTTAAATGCTAGTTCACATTGAAGCATAAAACCTCCACATTTGCGTCTGTTACCTTCAAATAGCTCTGAAGGTTGTATGTCTGGTTCCTTTGTAATCTCCCCATTTGGTCTTGTTAGAAAACTGGAGGGACGAGGTTGCATAGCCATCTCCTTCTGTAGAGAGCTCACCATGCCACCCAATTCGAGGAGGTTGCTTTGGGTGGTTTGCTGCTGAGTTATGATTTGCTGTAATACTGAAGTTAAATTGTTCATTTGTGGACTTGACTGAGCCCTTACTTCCTCAGTCTTGCCTGGGGGGTCCACTGGCTGGGACATACTATCAGGATCGGTATAACGTTGACCCCCAATTGGCAGATCAAGAGAAGTAAGGACACGGAAACAGGTCAAAAGGTACGTGATAATTTATTTACAGGTGTAGAATAAAAACTCGAGCAGTTTGTTGTTTGTAGAAGGATACTGACGAGGAGAAGGAGGAAGATGGTTGGATGAGAGAGGAGCAGGTTGACCCAGACGGAACGAAGGATGAAGTGGAGGATGGAGGAACACCATGAATCCACAGGAGCATAATCCAGTGGTAAGAGAGGTCCTGGAGAGTACCTGATGAGCCAGGCCGTGAAAGGTCCATTGGCAGAAGATGTCCCAGCACTGGGACAGCAGCTGCTTAAGTAGCAGTCCTCCCAGAGAAGCAGCAGGTGAGTGGAGTTGAGCTGATTAACTGTGGAGGGAAGGTGAACAGACAGACAAACAAAAACCCCAGAACCCCACAGTCAATTGTACAACGCATTTCAAAATGAGAGCTGACATTCATAGCAGTTTCACAGTTTGCCGCCCATGAGCTGTTTTATGTACAACGCAGTGAAAAAAAAGAGATATGACATTCATAGCAGTTTCAAAGTTTGCTGCCCATGATCTGTTCATTGTACAATGCAATGCGAAAACGAGAGCTGACATTCATAGCAGTTTCACAGTTTGCAACCCAAGAGAAGTTCAATGGATAACGCTGTACAAAAACGAGAGCTGACATTCATAGCAGTTTCACAGTTTGCTGACCAAGAGCAGTTCATTGTACAACACATTTCAAAATGAGAGCTGACATTCATAGCAGTTTCACAGTTTGCTGCCCATGAGATGTTTAATGTACAACGCGGTACAAAGATGAGAGAAGTCGTTCATAGCAGTTTCAAAGTTTGCTGCCCATGAGATGTTTAATGTACAACACAGTGCAAAAACGAGGGATGACATTCGTAGTAGTTTCACAGTTCACTACCCATGAGCTTTTCATTGTACAACGCAATGCAAAAACGAGAGCTGACATCCATAGCAGCTTCACAGTTTGCTGCCCAAGAGCAGGTAAATAAACAACGCGGTGCAAAGATGAGAGCAGTCATTCATAGCAGTCTCACAGTTTGCTGCCCATGAGATGTTTAATGTACAAC
>NW_023619527.1:0-9266 GCF_014905685.2 Nematolebias whitei
CATCCATCCATCCATCCATCCATCCATCCATCCATCCATCCATCCATCCATCCATTACCCACTTCTTAAAATGATTGTTATTAATAATCGACCCCAAATGGTAAACTGAAGAAGAGACAGAGACAGTTGCTACAAAAATAAATATCTGTATTTACAGGATAGGGGAGTCAGGATGATAGTGTCTTTTTTGTAGGAATCAGAGGGGAGTGCCGTGAGGTCCTTGGTTTCAGGCGATGCCACTTGAAGAGAGGAGAGAGGAACAGGTAGTTGTAGGAGCAGAGAGTGCTGATGCAGGCTGGAAGCTTTGGTTTGTGAATGTGATGCCACCAGAACGAGTCGAGTCCTTGCAGGGCTGAGGCCTAAGATGGTTTGTAGAAGACAGGACTAGGACGTCACTTTACTGTTTGAAGGTTAATGTCCCAGCGCTGAAGGAGTGTCTGGCAGCAGCTTATTTACTCCTGCAGAGCAGTCCTCCAAATCAGGAAACAGGTGTGGTTAGTTGATTTGTCTCTGCTGTAGCTGTGGGAGAGAGTGAGTGGCAAGCAGGAACCCAGAACCACAATTCTTCCTTTTTGGGTCGCAGGGGTCACTGGTGCCCATGTCCAGCCATCACTGTGCGAGAGGCGGGGTACCCTGGACAGGTCTCCAGTCCATCACAGGGACACATGGAGACAAACAACCATTCACTCTCTCTCACACACACCTAGGGACAGTTTAGAGTCACCAATCAGTCTAACATGCATGTTTTTGGTCTGTGGGAGGAAACCGGAGCACCGGAAAAAACCCACGCATGCACAGAGAGAACATGCAATCTCCACCCAGAAAGGCTCCTGTCCGTGATTTGAACTGGGGCCACCCCATTGCTGAGAGGCGGCAGCTCTACCAATTGCGCCACCGTGCAGCCCGCTGTAAGAAAACAAATACAGTGCAGCCAAATCAGACGTGTAGATTCTCAGAGAAGGCACTCCAGTAGAAATGCTAAACGCAAATGAAAAAGAGAAATGCGAGGGACACAACTGTCATGAATACATTTCAGGTTGGTGCCGCACCATAAGGACCGAGCTTAGCAAATGAAAAGCATGCGACTTTGTCTAAACTTCTATCTGACTGGTGAGTTTAGAGATTTAACCTTTATTTGAATACTTAGCTCACCATATCTGAGTGTACACATGTATGAATACATAAAGAATATTGGATTTCTCAACTCCAAATGGCTCTTCTGTGGACATCATTCTTGGATAAAAGTATCCATTCATTATCTACACAAAGACAGGAGAAGATTTTTCAACCCAGTTTGCTTGCAAAGGCAGAGTTCACACAGGCTTTCACACTGAAGCCCAGGTCACAAAGATCTGCACCGGACAGTGTCCGGGAAGTGTTTTAATAATGCTTATCAACACAATGACCTCGGCCTCTTTGACTCAGAAGCATTAGGTCCCTGCACGCTCCTCTCTGACAGAGAAGAAACTCTGACCTCACACACATGGTTCAACATTAATTTGACATTAGCAGTGATAAACATCCAAAAACTTTTACCTAAATTCCCCTGACAGTCATCATTGTTGACCTATCTTCAACCACTTTGGCTGTTTTTGGTTACAAACGCATATAGTATTAGGTACAGTATGTAGTCACAAATTTGCTTGCAAACTTTTAATTGAAAGACATAGTAATCATTGATAATAAGAAAAATATGTTGATTTTTTTACCCCCATCTTTCCTCTTGCATTTCCCTCTGCTTTCTTATCAAAACACTCAGTTCCTCACCTGTTAATGGGTCTGATTGATGTGTCTGCTGGTTTTTTCTAGTCTTTGTCATTTTGTGGTTATTTTACAGCATGCCTCAGGTGATTTTCTGTGATATTAAAATGCTGGTGCTTAAATAAAAGCCCTCAATCTATGCTTCAAGGTCAAGGCATGCTCCCTTGCTACTCCAATCCTTTTAGCTCACCCTTTCCTGGTCATCTTTCCATGGTCACTGTCCCCTCTCCCTCCTGAGCCCCCAGAAATGGATTGACCTTCCCTTTCGGGTCTGTGACAGCCCATCATTTTTCACTGGGAAAAAAAACCCCTCAACAACATCTCCATATCCAGACATGGTAAATTATGAAATATTCATGTGATGGAAATCCTTTTATTTGAATTGTCTGATTTTTTTTCTCACAGCATCCAACACTGAGTGAAGATATTTCAGCAGGAGTTTTTTTTTTCATTCCTACAGTACGATTTGCGTTGTTTTTCCAGAAGAAGTGGGGTTGATGATGGTCTCTGTTACAAATGGAAACGGAGGTTTCAAACAAGTGGTGCGCTGACATTGTGAAATGATGGGTTTAAAGGTAAGTCATGTTTACTCAACCTTATATCTGTATTTGTGATGAAAAAAAACAACCTTGTGAAAATCACTGTACAAGTTTGAATCAGTTTGTGCAGCTACTTACTACAGAGTTTAAAACATAATGTCTTTTTTAAGCATGTGGGTGAAGCACCATGGCACCCATCTTCCTCTAAATGTTGATGATTTTACCTCTTGTCTCAATCTTGGATAAACTCGTATTTCACAAGAACAGACAAAAACATGAGTAAATTAAAGGCCTAGCATTCCTTGAAGGAATGCAAATCACCTGCCACCATTCATACTAAAGTTTTAAACTAAAACAACCTTATGCTGAGAAAATCATAGTCATTTTAGGCAAACCTTGCAAATGACATCATGCATGATTATGCAATGTTTAAGGTGTTGCATGATTTGTTAGTGCTTGAATTTTGTGTTGAAGATTACTCTCAGCCACTAACATGTCCAAATGTTGAAATTTGAAAACATTTTCATCTTCCATTTTGGAGGCAGTAATGAGATTAACATTCTTTGAAGGATTGCAGATCGAACCTTCTTTCATGAACTATTTGAACAATAATTTTGCAGGTTTTTGCTCTGAGTATGGTTGGGATTGACTCTCAACTACTTCGACACACAATTTTAGCTCTTGTTCATGAGATATTTTGCTAACAGACAAACAATTAAAAACACACATACATGACAGAGAGCAATAAATGTATGGGGTGCCATTTGTAAAGTTACACAGTCAAAAATTAACAGCAGTATTTTGGTTTATTTAGACTTTCATAAGAAAAAAACATAGGTTCAAAGTCATGTTTTCACCATGTTATTTATACATTTAAAAATGTCATAGTTCCAAACTAAATATTTAGTTTACACACTACATGTTTATGTCCAAGCTAAACGTTTAATTTACAAACTAAATATTTACTATGCAAGTTAACTATGTAGTTTGTGGACTAAATATTTAGGTGTAAATTAAATTTTTAATGTCCAAGCTAAATATTTGTTTTCAAAACTAAACATTTAATTTCTAAGCTAAACATTTAATTTGTAAACAAAATATTTAATTAGCAAATTAAATATTTAGCTTGGATCTAAATATTTATTTTCCAAGCTAAACATTTAATTTCTAAAATAAATATTTAATTTGCTAACTAAATATTTAGCTTGGATTTAAATACTTAACTTGTTAGCTAAAGGTTTGAGCTAAATATTTAGTTAGCAAATTAAATATTTATTTTGGAAATTAAATGTTTAGCTTGGAAAATAAATATTTAGGTCAGAGCTAAATATTTACTTATCAAATTAAATATTTAGTTTAGGAACTAAATGTGTAGCTTAGAAATTAAATGCTTAGTTTTTAAAATAAATGTTTAGTTTTGAAAATAAATATTTAGTTTTGAAATGAAACATTTAATTTACACTTAAATATTTAGTTCACTAACTAAATATTTAACTTGCAAGTTAAATACCACCCAGCACCAGACTCACCTCGCCACCGGATGAAGAGCATCTCAGCGTGACCTCAGCAGAAGTAAGGAGTACCTTCAGGAGGATTAATCCGCACAAAGCAACTGGCCCAGACAACATCCCCGGAAAAGTGTTGAAGGAATGTGCTGATCAGCTCTGTGAGGTGCTGGCAGACATCTTTAACACCTCACTTACCCTGGAGACAGTTCCCACCTGCCTGAAGACTGCCACCTGTCCCAGTCCCAAAAAGCTCTACAGTGACTGGTCTGAATGACTATCGGCCAGTGGCCCTCACCCCGATAGTCGCTAAATGCTTCGAAAAACTGGTCATGACTCACATCAAAACAACCATCAACATCAACGAGGACCCTCATCAGTACGCATACCGTGAGAACCGATCAACAGAGGATGCAATCTCCTCTGTGGTCCACACTGCACTCAACCACCTGGAGCAGAAAAACTCTTACGTCCGTATGCTCTTTGTGGACTTCACATCCGCCTTCAACACCATGATCCCCCAAACCCTGATGGACAAACTATCCACACTAGAACTAAGCCCCTCCATCTGCAACTGGGTACTAGACTTTTTAACAAACAGACCACAGTTAGTGAGGATCCACAACCTCTCCTCCTCCACCATAACCCTCAGCACTGGCTCTCCTCAGGGATGTGTGTTGAGCCCCCTTCTGTTTACTCTGCTCACATATGATTGTGCAGCTACCCATCCAAGCTGTCACATTGTAAAGTTTGCAGATGATACAGCGGTGGTGGGATGCATCACAAACAATGATGAGTCCAGCTACAGGCAAGAGGTGGAACACCTGGAGAGCTGGTGCAGAGAGAATAACCTTCACATCAATGTGAAGAAGACAAAGGAGATGATTGTGGACTTCAGAAGGAACAAAAACACCTACACCCCCCTGAACATAAGAGGATCTGCGGTGGAAGTGGTCTCCAGCTACAAGTACTTGGGTGTACACATGAATGACAACCTCAGCTGGAGCAACAACACCACCAGCCTGATCAAGAAAGCTCATCAGAGACTCTACTTCCTCAGACGGCTGAGGCGAGCTGGTCTGGGAAGCTCAGTCCTCACCTCCTTCTACAGGTGTGCAGTGGAGAGCATCCTGTGCTCCAGCATCAATGTGTGGCATGGAGGCTGCACAGCTGCAGAAAGAAAAGCTTTGCAGAGAGTGGTGAAGGCTGCACAGAAATCTGTTGGAATCAGTCTCCCCACCATCACAGACATCTACACCTCCAGATGCAGGAAGAGGGCCACCTGCATCATGAAGGACCCCACCCACCCAGCACACACACTTTTTGCCCCACTCCCCTCAGGAAGGAGGTTAAGGAGCATTAAGTGTAGAACCACTAGACTGAGGAACAGCTTCTACCCTGAGGCTGTTAGACTCATGAATCTCTAACTAGAATAATCACTGTGAAAAACCATATCATGTTGCTGCTGATCTGTTTCATGTTGCTGCTGATCTGTTTCAATGTTGATGTGTTCATGCGTGCACATCTGCTCACGAACTCATGTTCATGTTTGTGCTGATGTTCAATGTTTTATGTTGTTAGTGCTTAGTGTATATTTAGTTGATGTTTTTCTTAGTTCATATCTTAGATGTTATTACTGTTTTTCTTAAACATTTTATTGTTGGATGTAACTGGGACCCCGTGTACATAATTTCGCTCCACCACATGTACCACATGAGGTGCGAATGACAATAAAGAAACTCTGACTCTGACTCTGACTCTGAAATATTTAGTTTGTAAATTAAACATTTAGCTTGGGCAGAAACATTTAGTTTGTAAACTAAATATTTAGTGTGGAACTAAATATTTAGCTTGCTAACTAAATGTTTAACTTACAAGTTTGTAAACTAAATATTTAACTTGTAAAATAAATATTTAGTTTGGCTCTATGACATTTATAAATGTATGAATAGCATGGTGAAAATATGACTTTAAAAAACTTTTTTTTCTTATGAAAGGATAAATAAACCAAAATATTGCTGTTAATTTTTGACTGTGTAACTTTACAAACGGCACTCAACATATAAACATGCGTATTCATCTGCACTGAGTTTTCTGCAGTTCACTTGTGGCTAAAATAATTTAATTTAGCTCAAACTACGAGCCAACCAACTAAGAAAAGGACCACCTGCACAGGTGTGTTTTCATCATGACTATAAAAGAAACCTCCCTTAAACTGATCATCAGAGTCATTAAGCTGCTTTATACCAAGACTTTGGAGGACATCATCTAAAAGTCAGGTGAAAACTTACAAGGACAGAGGACAATGTTGGATCCACACTCAATAAAAAAAATGGTGGTCAGGAAGGGAAAAGCAGATAAATAGACAACAGAGGACTGAAAAAGTCTAATTCTTGTTCTGCACAATTGATCATACTGCACATGACAGCTCCCAGTCATAATTCACCAAATGATCACTCACAATAATTCAGAGGGATCTCTTGTGTCCTCCCCCACCATCTGCCTGCCCTTGGAAAGTGTTTCTGAGGCATGAGGTCAAACCACATGACCCTCAACAATTCCAGCTCTTCATGAATGTAGTTTGACTGAATCCTGACTGCTCCAATAAGTTGTAATAAGTTAAAGTAGAAGGTGGTGGGAAAACAAGGACACACTGCATCTTTAAATCCTCTCAGTGATTCTCCTGAATCTCACCAGCTGGACTAATAGGCTTTCACAATTGACATCTCCATGGGAACATTCCACTGCATACACAGTTACATTTTGCTGCTTCCCATATAACTCATTGTACTTTAACAGTCTGAAAAAGCTGTTTTTCATTTTGTCTTTCATTATTACAATAAATTTACTGGTAGAATGTAGTAGAAATGTAAAAAAAAAAAAAAAAAAAAGAAGGGGAGGATTGGCAAATCACACAAACCTTTATTTTATTCATAATGGAACATAGTTAATGTCAAATGTTGAATCTAAGAAAATGCACTGTTTTTAAGAACAAAATGGGGAATTTTGAAAGTGATTGCAACATCCATCCATTATTCTTTACCCGCTTCTTCCTTTTTGAGTCACGAGGTCACTGGTGCACATATCCAGACATCACTGTGTGAAGTACATCCTGGACAGGTCTCCAGTCCATCACAGGAACACATAGAGACAAACAACCACTCACTCTCCCACTCACACCTAGAGACAATTTAGAGTTACCAATCAGCCTAACATGCACGTTTTTGGTCTGTGGGAGAAAACCCACACATGCATGGAGAAAACATGCAAACTCCACCCAGAAAGGCCCCCAGTTGGGATTTGATCCGGTGACCTGCTCACTGAGAGGCACCAGCTCTACCAACTACACCACTGTGCCACCCTGATTGTAACGTCTCATTTCAAAAAAAGATAGAATAGGGTCAAAAATAAATAAGAAAAATAAAAAGTCTGTATAAGTAAGTGCTATGAAACGGAAACAACAACTGAGGAACATTTTTCAACTAACTGGATGACTGGCAACAGATCAATAAAAGGACTGAGTATAAAAAGAGAATTTTTTTAGAAGTAAAAATGGGCAGAGGGTCACCAGTTTGAAAAACAAAACAAAACAAAAACCCCCCCCTAGGGTTAGGGTTCTCTAACAAAAGTAAAACAATTTTAGAAAAATGTTCCTCAATGGAAAATTGTAAAGACTTTGAAAGTGTCACCATCTACAGTTCATAACATAATCAAACACTTTCAAAAATATAGATAATATAGATTTAACAGTCAACAATGGTGTACCACAAGGCTCAGTCTTAGGACCCACCCTCTTTACAATCTACATAGGTAATGTAGGTCAAAACATCCCTGATGCCTCCATACATTTCTATGCTGATGACAAAGTTGTGTATTGTTGAGCTAAAACAGTTGATAAGGCTTTCCAGCTTTTGCAATCTGCATTCAACAGCTAAAACAGTTGATAAGGCTTTCCAGCTTTTGCAATCTGCATTCAACAAGATCCAGTCTGATTTGTTCCGCCTCAAACTTGTCCTAAATGCTGACAAAACCAAAGGGATGCTTTTTTCCAAACATGTTTTTGTAAGAGTACACAAACTCAATTGGAACATCATGCATATATAAAATAGAAGGAAGAACTGCTGGCACCAACGTTCTGTTTGAAAACAACATCCCCTTGGTTTTATCAGTATTTAGCACCAGTTTGAGATGAAGCAAGTTTGACTGAATGTCAAATGCAGACTGTAGAAGCTGGAAAACCTTGGCAACTGTGGTAGTGCAACAATGAACAATTGTATCATCAGCATAGGGATGCAAAGAGGCATCAGGAATGTTTTGACCTACATTACTTATATAAATGGATAAAAGAGTGGGTCCTAAAACTGAGCCTTGTGGCACACCATTAGTGACCATTAAATAGCTAGATAAAGCACCATTGTGTTGTACACATTGCCTCTGACCTGATAGATAGAAACGAACCAATAGTGTGACCTGAGAAACTGATATCTTAGAGCTCATGGAATAAGATGTCATGTTCTACATTATCTAAAGTTTTAGACAGGGCTAAATAAAGTGAAGCACAGTAAACCTTAGCATCAAATAACAAACTCCATGCTCAATACTACAGGTATACAAATGCTTCAACATCATTAAAAACTTTAGCGAAACAGTCAATGTGCTGTCTTGTTTCCTGAAGCCAGATTTGTGGGAAAATAAAATATTAAACAAATCCAAATCCTTTTTGACTTGACTGTTTACCAGATTTTCTAAAGCTTTATCCAAAATACAGAGTATCTAAAATACAGAGTTTGAAAATCGGTTGGTTATTATTCAGTATAGTGGGGTTTCCTCCCTTCAATAAAGGTAATACAAAAGCTGTTCTCCAAGCATCTGGAACAATGTTATTTTGTATGAACAGATTATATGACACCAGTTCAGCCATAATTTCTGCAACTTGACATAAAAAAATAAGGAAGGAGGTCATCAGGGCCTGAAAATTTTCTAGAATCTAGACCTTTTAACAATTTAGTAACCTCATGGACAGAGAAAATGAGAAGGTAGTTACTGAGGTGTGACCTGTAGAAGGAGAAGTAAGTGATTTATCATTAAAAACTGTATCAGACAAGGAACTGGAGGCAACATTGTAAACTGAAACAAGTTAGCATCTCATGCTTATTTGACACAGGAACAGAGTCAACGAATAATTGTGATGACAGATCAGATAAATGCCAGGAAGAGATTTGATGGTTTTCAGAAACTCTTAGGGTCATTCAGACCTTTGGTGGTCTGAGATAAATACAGTAGTCATCTTGTGTTGCAGCTTTAATGGAAGCTGTACAGCGATTCTGTAGTTGACAAAATTGCAACCAATAAGTATCTGAACCAGACTTTCGTGCTCTTGTTCATGGGGTTTACAAATTGTTGCATTTACTCTTTCTTTACATTTTATATAACATCTCAGCTTTTTTGTGTGTGTGTGTGT
>NW_023619528.1:0-9262 GCF_014905685.2 Nematolebias whitei
ACGCCTGAAGTTGGGCGGAGCTCTGAGGATAAAGAGGAACAGTCAGACTCTGAGGCCCCATTCAGGGTAGGACAGAAGGTGTGGGTCAGAGCACAGGATCACCCATCAGCAGTTGCAGTGAGGCCTAAATATAACACCACAGACAGAGTGAGAAAAGTGTTAGATAAAAACACAGTTGAGCTAGAAAAGAAAGGGATCCAAGGAATAGAGCAACTGAAGCCAGTTCCTAGCTAGTTGAAACCAGAAACCAGAGTATGGCCACAGAACCAAGCACCATGCTCCCCTATATTAGACTGGCCACTATATGCGGGGGAGTGATACTAAGAAGAACAGTCTCAGGGCTTTGGACGGGTAGGGCCTTGAGCACATTGGAATATGCAAAGAAAGGATACCTGTCAAAAGAAGGAGAAACCTTCAGGTGGAGCTTGCAGGAGAACAATTGTACGCTCTGCCTGAAACCAAGTGGATTACCCCTTCTCTGGGAAGGACCAGGGACGGAGAAACCCATCAAGCCTAAAACAAACAAGATGGACGCGCGTCAGCTGCAGATAAAACCTGTAAAGGTAATGGACGCATTCATTTGTGGAGAATGCAGGATTACCACATTACCTCGAGCAACTATCATCACACAATGGGACATAAGCGGCAAAGGCCCACAAAACTGTGCATGCGAGTGGGATGGCACCGAAGTAAAATACTGTTCAGCCTGTGATACACAGATGGAGGAAGGCCAACTGCTGCACTCTGAGAGGGCAATGGGCTGGCAAGTAAGGAGGTATCACAGTCCCCTCAAATCTTTCAGAGCTCAACTTGATGAAGATGAAACCAGGACCTCAGAAGGATCCCTGACCGAACAGCAGTATGACCAAGAACTCATCTACAGCTCTCTAAAAGTAACTCCTTCAGCCCCACTACTATATCCGGAACTAGGAGAACTAGATGAAAGAAAAGAGAAGCAGCAGCACAGGAAGAAGTTAAATCCCGGAGAATTGCTCAAGCAGGCTGTACAACGAGCCTGGCCTTATGATTCTTCGAGGGGTAAGAAAAGGAATGCCCCCCTCGGTACTCAGCAGTTTCCCTTAGTTTTTAGAGTACTTCGAAACCAAACAAGCGCAGGGAGCAAAAAAGAAGAGGCAGGTATGTTACCTGACGAAGAAACCGGCGAGGCTGGACAGAGAGGCTGGACAGGGCCCTGGGAATTAACAACATGGGCTCAGTTGATTACGGAGGTAATCATGAACCAAGAAGTCCCCCTGGTGCCCCTGCCAGACGTCCCCCGAGAGACCGGAACCAGACATAATAACTTGTACTATTATACTACTAGTCTGGATGGATGGGCCAGGCATGAAGCTAAACCCATGCAGAAAACAGTTGAATTCTTGGTAACCCCTGAAGCTTGGGAAAGGAACGGAGTGCTTCAGATCCCCGGAACTGCTGCACAGAGGGCAGGAACGCCCACAAAGCCCGACTCCACCCAGAAGGTTAAAGTTTCCGTGCAGATGGTCATTGCACCATACCAGGGAGTGTACTCGGTGGGAGCTGCAGTCCACCCGATCCAGGAAGAAGGAACGTGCCTGGTGGGAGCCACAGCCCACCCAATTAAGGAATACAAAAATTGCTCGGAGGAGCCAGCAGCAAACAAAACTGAGAAAAAAGGACTGAAGAGTTGGGCCAAAAAAGCATTCCAAGGAAAATGGAAGCATGCAGACAAGAAAGCGCGCAAGTAGAAAGTGAACAAGGGGTCGCTGAACTCATCGCTGGGAGTCATCGCAAGAAAAGGAAAGGTAAAGAACCTCTAAGAAAAATAATAAAAAAACCCAGGCCACACCTGGAGGAGAATAGGGCAAATAAAACAAGTCAGGCCTATTGAAACATGTCGTGTTAAAACCAGTGCAATAGCAGCCTTACCAACATGGAAATATAAAGTAAATGCCTTTAATACTCAGAGTAGCCATACCACTGAAGAAGAAGTGCAGAATATGTTGTTTCAAGCACCCGGAACTGAGACATATAAACCGGCCCTGCTTGTAAGAGGCCAAGTGGTGGAATTAGACAGACCAAAGAAGGACTTTTCAAACTTCCTGGCAAAAACAAAAAATTATTATAATTCACATCTGCAAACATTTAGAGAAGCAGATCTCACTAGAGCTAGCCACAGAGTCCCTGGCCTAACCCTGTTAAGTGATAACTTAAAATTCCCATATAACCCTAGTCCGATGGGAACACCATGGATCTTTAATATGGTCCAAATGGAAATAAAGAATAAATCAGTTACACTCAAGTGGGGACCAAACTATGAGGAACCTCACCAAACAGAATACTGCGAGATCTCTCTGGGAGGACTGATAATCGGGGCCACGAGCCCAACGCTGAGGACAAAAATCAACAAGAGAATAGCGGAACCAGAACGAGTGGTGATTGAAAACACCCAGTTACCCCTGAAAATGTTGTACGATCGAGTCCAAACTCCACTTGACAGGTGGGGTTCACACCCCACATGAGCGGCTAACAGAATAAAAGTATCTTACAGAGGACACCCGCTGATCAGCCTGACAACAGCGCTGACAGAGATGGGAGAAGCCTACGACCAGCATAAGGCCGCAAGAGAGGAGCTGGTGGAGCGAGTTATGGGAGAAGCAATGGAGAGATATGGTGATTGGGATGAAATGATTAGCTATCTTGGCGATCAGCTTGAGCCAACGGAAGGACCCCTAGGAGAACCCTCTGAATGGTCGGTCAGACAATGGAAGTGGGTGTGGCGAGGTTTAAGACCAGACCTACACCACCCCTCACCGCTCAGTGTAGAACTTTATAAAGGGCGAGTAACAAATAGAGATCCAAGAGGATCTGGATCCGAACAGCCCGCGCATCCGATCTACCAGAAAACAAGATACCCTAAGCGAGCATGTCTGATTGCACCTTCACCAGGGGCCCCGTACGTGAGGAAGATATTATAGACCCAAAACGCCTTAGCGCTGGAGTAACCAACGTTTTGATCCAGTGCAAACAAACTGGCTCGAAGATACCAGCCTTACAAACCACAAATGGCATAGTATGGCTTGACAAACCAAAGTTCAACCTCCCTAATTATAATAACCACTCGATGAGCTATTTCTACTCAAACCGCCAGTACAAAAGATGGCCTCCCCTGGAGGACCCCCAAAAGGAACAGCGTTCGGAGGAAATACATCTCCCCAGATTGTCCGTGGGGACGTATCCCCAACCTTGTCCACCAACATCTCCATGGATATTCAACGTGGTATACCTGACCCTATGGGGAAAAGAAATGAAGTTCAGATGGGGACCTAATTACCACGAACCATATCAAAGCCGCTTTTTCGAAGTGTCGATAGGAGGCATAATAATCTGGAGCACAAGCCCACAAATGGTGGAAGCCATAACCAGAAGAACGGAAAACCCAAATCGGTACGTAATTGAAAATCGACACCTGCCTATAAGAATTGAAAGACAGCGAATGCTTGAGTCGGATCGCATACTCTGGCCTTGGACAGAAGGTGGTTATGCAGTACGAGTCCTATATCAAGAAAGCCTCTTAATAATGCAAATAGAAACATTAGCGAATGTGTACAGGCCAGACTCCCCTATGGACATGGAACATGGCCCAGTCATGACTCCATATCTACCCAAACGCAAAATCAAATGTTGGCAGGTAAGACAATGGAAATGGGTGTGGAAAGGACTACAACCAGGGCTGCCACACCCTTCTCCTATATACCTGGAACTCCTTAAAGGACGAGTAACGACAGCCCGCCGACACTCAGAGCCGAGACATCGAGGACGAAGGAGCAAGGGCCCCTCTCGAAATGATTCACATGAGAAACAGAAACTCCAACGGTGATAATCCAAGTAGCGATGAAAGCGATGATGAAGCGACCCCAAACCGACCTATGGACCGTCAAAGGATTACGATTTTGGATAAAGCAACTTGCCTGCGAACCCTGCTGCGGGGACTCGTAGTGTTAATAGGCTTAGCAATGTTGTTGGTTATCTTATACCAAGCCGGAGTCAGACCCTGGAGCCTGACACATGTGGCAGTTGCCCATGGGAAATCAAAATATGCAGACATGAACTGTTGGGATATCGCTACACAGAATATTTCCTTGCCATGGAACCCGGCAAAGAACACCCAGAACCAAATAGCAGCTTGGAATAAATTAAAGAAAGAGGGTCATCAGGCCTGGATGAACAGACTGAAAGTCACGGCAGGATGGAGCGCGGCATTAATGGCCGGAAACCTAACAGTAGCAGACCATTCCACCGAACCAGAATCTGACGGACCCAATTGGGTCGTCACAAATCTAATAATACTACCAGAGAAAAGAGTCATCGGAATAGCAATTTTGAAAGATCAGATCAAACGATCAACAAGATGTAATTGGATACAGCCCCAGGACGGACCCCCCGAGTGGCACTGCGATTGGATATGTCGACCGTTGATTGGATTAAAGCATCAAGGCTACTGGGACCGTGAAGTAATTCTTCCAGCCCCACCTAAAAACGACAGCTGCCAGGCGATTCTCCCTCGTCAGGAGTTCTGGGGCGACATCCACTTAGATTGTGACCGGATCCCCCCTCTCATTCGAAGGAATCACACAGGTAAAAACCTGAATTCGACCAATAATAAGGTAATCCACACAATACGATATGAAAGAACGCTCAAGAAAAATGCTACAGACTGGGGATCTAACAGGCGCCCTACACCGCCTCCCCATGCCACGGTTAAGGTCAAAACGAAGCAGGTATATCAGTACCAGACAACAGAGATAAATGGGATAAAAATGATTGCCAGACCTGACCTGAAAGAGCAATGTATAGAGAAAATGAATAAGCTACCATCTTGTTGTTGGAACCGATATTCTGAATGCCAAAAACAAAATTATCTACCCATAACTCCAGTACAGAATCAGCGTTATTATTACTGGAGTTGGGCAGCCATATTCCACCCACATAATGCCTGGCATGAGAACTGGTTGAATACGACATTACCATGGGTCTGGATTGCGTCAGGGCTGACTCACTTCGAAGGTGACTTCGTGGAGGGGTATGCCAGGACTCATGAGGGCCTCATGGGACCATATTATACAGACATGTATATACAGAAACTACCAAAACCAGATGAGCTTCTCAATGCACCTAAGGGCGATTTTGACAAAATAGACAAATGTGTAGCCGAGCGAATTTTTCTCAGTCTTAACAACTCGGTGTGGGAGAGTAGTGGAGCATCACCTAGATGTAGATTATGGGAGACAGAGGTCGCCATTATGTCCACATGGCGATATGACTGCACAGAATTACGTAGACAACAAACGGTTAAAATATTGCTCCAAGCATGGCATGAATATCATCAACGAGATGACTCTAGAACATGGTGGGGGTTCCAGGAAGAAGAAATTAGAGAATGGGTAGCCCCATGCTTGCAACTTTCAAATAACTACTGGATTAAGTATCAGTATTTGGCCACGGTCTATTCTAAAGAGCAAGACATATGGGCCAGTGCCCTGTATAGACCGGATAGGTATGTTAGTCCCAGACCATGGCACATGACTTGTGATAAGGCAAAAACACAATGTGTCATTACATTAGCTCGAAGGCCTTGTGGTACGATACCAGGATGGGAAAGCTACTGTAAGAGTTATTATGGGTCTGAATACACCTTGCACGCAGCAAAGGTAGTGTGGAAAAAATATAGCGGCAAGTGGAGAAGATCAGTACCTGAGGGTACCTGCGTAGATAAGATATTAGGATATCAGCTTCACGCCAGGAAACATGTTCAAGGAGTAATAGTTCCCTTTGTCTCAGATTCAATGATAGCTTTAGTAGAAGGCCACGCAGTGAGACGCAGCCTGTGCTTAGGCGATGAGACAGATGGCTATGAGTGGGTAGGCCCGAATAAAATCTACTCGAATCTCACATGCCAGTATCCAGAGGAAAACTGGAAGAAATGTGGCACACAGGAAGATGAACACACTTGCGCATGGTATGAAACCGTTAGTTACACCGTTGGCCGAAAGGTCACAGAGGTGGTGAAAGGCATAGGTGAAGTAATCAAAGAAGTAGGAGAAACGGTAGAAGGATGGATAGTTAGTATCTTCCTCAAAATATGGCCTTATTTGTTAGGCGTAGTCGGGATGATAGCTGTTGCCTTATTAGGTAAAGTATTCTTACAAGAGTGCCTCAGAGCTGGATGCCGCCCATGGAGGAGGAGCTATAGGCCACCCCCATCAGAGTAGGGAGCGGCTCAGCCTTAAATTAGATAAACAGGGAAGCGGCTTCACTCTCACCCCGGGAGCGGTAAAGAGCAAGGATCAGGACAGAAGCAATTCAAAAATCTCAATGGACAATCAAGACGACTGTGTGTCTTATACTCCAACCACCGATGTGAGTATTATAGATTGGGAGACAGAGACTACAATGACCCCCAATCTTACCATTTTGTCAGAATGTCCAGCCTATTTTAATGGGAGCAATATAGAATACTTTTTAACAATGGTTGCATGGATGTGCTACTGCCACACAGGAGACTGGAGTAAGGAAAGATTGATAAGATTTCCAGTAGCGGTTCAGACTTACGCTAGAGTGATAGTATCCCATGTGATACTCAGACGACCTGAGATATCGCCTCACTTCTTTGTTACCTATCTGTTAGGAAGAATCAAACTCACCTACCTACAGAAGATTATAATTTCAGCATGGCTAATAGAAGATTCTATAGTGATTAGCCTTGAGTGTGCGGCAGCGCTTACTCCGGTACCAATACCAGTCACAAGCTGTGGAGGTACCACCGGGAGAATTGTAGCAACCATAGTCGAAGGAACAGTGGCCGTAACGGTGTTGGCAAATATGCTGTACCAGATAGTATCCTTGCAACCACAAAACAGACGTAAATGGACCAAAAAGTTGGCCATCTTAATTGGATGGAGTCTGGTCTGGGGAATTTGTGCAATAGCCTATTGGGCCAGCCTCTGCACCACAATGCCTATAGTGGTGTGGATGATGACCTATGCCGCTATCTTTAAGCCGAGACCTGATCCAGCTCCCCCTGCACCGGAGGGGAGCGAATGCCGCAGAATCTCGGGAGGATGATGAGACAAGCCAATCTAACGAGATAATAACAGAAGTAATCAAATAACCAACAACAGCTTTACCCCTCCCCGCTTTTGCTAACTTTTATTAAACTTTGAAAGATTGATTTAGTGTTTAAATGTTTATTCTTCTCTCTTTTTATGATTGATTTTATTTTGTATCCTGTAAACTCGAGGTATCATCGGTCTGGTAAATGCTCAATGGATAGCTGACGGCCTGTATAGGCCCAGCAATACGAAGTTGAGTGTTTCAGAGACACGATGAGGACCGAGAGTGGAAGCAGACCTTAATTTCATTGTTATTATTTTGTCATGTTATATTACATGTACTCTCTTTATAGAAAGCATAAGGAGCAGAATGCAGATGCTGTTCTACATCCTGACCACAGCGACAGTCTACAGCAACTGGGCGTTCGCTTTCACAGCTCCGGACAAACTCGTAGTAACGACAAATACCGGAGAGATCATCCTCTGCCACTGTGAGGAGAAAGTGTACGACCACGAGCAGATCCAGAGGATTAGAGTAACCCCTTGTGGTGACGTATGCAAAATCCAAAAAATAGAAACTACAGGGCAGGAAAAATACATTAGCGTTACATATAGAGAATACGGCATCTCCAAAACCTCAGGGTTAATATTACCTGGGTACTGTGATTGGAAAACCGTGATAACAACCCAACAACTAACCCAACTGGAAGAGTGGGAAAAATTCATTACCCACACTTATTGTGGGATCACCAGACGGCAGAGCAGAACCACCCTTTATCGGTTTAAGAAAACCTCACTCTAAGAAATAATTAAGGGCAAAGGTTAAACCAAATAAGCCACAACAGTCAAAATGCAAGTTCAACGCCCCACAAATTCAACAGCAATAGGACCTCAAATGGTCTGCTGCTATTGCCTTTTGGGGTTGGAAGATACCCGATTTCTATGGGCCGTGGGTCCAACCTGGTGGTGCCAGGGCTGCCACTCTAAAGTTATAATCGCGACTGGGGTACATGGTATTTTGGTCTCTGATGAGCCCGCCAGCCTCCCTCGGGTGTCTGCAGACAAGTGCTGGGAGATAGAGAGCACCTGCAAGATCATCTGGACCTCGGCTGAGGGCTCTGAACCTTATATGCCTAGTACGGCTATTCCTCTAGGAGCCACATATTACCCAGTAATTGTGAAACTCTGGGAAAACACAAATAGAACTACCAGACATGTAGCCTACCATTTGGCCACAGGGTTGCCCTTGGTTCACGGCCCCTCGTTTAGGGTCACACAAGAGCCCCAAGGGCTTATGCCCCCACCTATCATGGTCATTTTAACGCCAGGGTTAACAAATAGCCCTCCCGTAGTCTCCGTGCCCATGGTGGCTAGGGAAGAAGGTAGACGAGACAGTATTAGTGTCCCTATAACCCAAACCGAGATAGCCAGTCAGCCCCAGGAACCAACTAATGGCCCACCTGACCTTTTACCAACTACATCCCATAATGAAACCGAGCCCATGGAGGTGGAGATATCCCCTGGAAGGTCGACTGCACTTCCATTAGATCATAACGATCTAAGTCTCCTGGAAAACTACCTGGATGACTTTGACAGGTATTTAAGTAGCGAGGCGAGCCGATCCGGTCCTCTGAGTACCGATGGGACAGCCCTCACTGACCCAACCAGCCCATCTGATTCTGAGCCTCCGATCTTAACACCGGAAGGCTTGACCCATTCAGAACCTGCCGAATCTGAAGGGTTACAGGTTGCCCCTATGCGGCTGAAACAGCTTCGTCAGATGCCCATTTTAGTTGCCACGACCCCACAAATTAGGAGGCAGGTCATAATAGAAAACATTACTCCTGTAGGTTCACCCCTTGTTGAGATCCCGCCGACCCTTCAGTCTTCTAGAACGGCTGACCTAACGGAGATCGACCCAGCAAGTCAACCCGCTGTCCCGGCCCAGGAGGTCAGGGTACCCAGGAAGCGAGCGGCGCCGGATGAAGATCAGGCGGAGCAATCCACTTCGAACGCAGACCTGGACAACATGACGGTGGTTGACTCCTGGGAGGGAGAACAGGAGGGCTAGGTTACAGCGAACCTGGTGCAAAAGAGGAGAAAGATCCGACTTCAAGAAGGGGGTGTCAATAAACCAGGTGTCTGTGGTGATGATGCATGAACAGACGACC
>NW_023619529.1:0-9246 GCF_014905685.2 Nematolebias whitei
TTGATGTTGGAGGACATGTCCACGCTTGATGTTGGAGGACATGTCCATGGTTGATGTTGGAGGACATGTCCATGCTTGATGTTGGAGGACATGTTAGAGGACATGTCCACGCATGATGTTGGAGGACATGTCCACGCGTGGCTCCTGGGGCTCCATCAGAGCCTGGCCTTGGCCTGGAAGAAGCTCATGACGGCGTTGAAGCACTCATCAGACGTCCAGCGCTCCATCAGACGCTGCACCTCTGCGTCGTTCACGGCGTACAGACGCTCCTTGTCCACGGAGCGGACCAGTTGTTTGGACAGAGCCAGAGACTGACAGAGACACAGAGAGGACAAGCGTCACCAGGCAGATGTGAAGAAAGACTGATAACCACGTTGCGGTAAACACGCTACATGTATGTTCACGTGACGTGGAGACGTATTCTGTGAGTTTACGTTGCGAGGCAGCTCGGCGTAGGCCTTCAGTCTGGTCCAGACCTCGGACTGGAAGCTGTTGTCGGGGAACACCTCGGTGACCAGACCCAGTTGACAGGCCTGGACCGCCGTCAGCTTCTTATTGAACAGCAGCATCTCACTGGCCTGCAGACACACAACGGTTCAAGACGGACACTCAGCGGTGGCTCTGACCAGCAGGCGGTCTCTGCGTACCTTGGCGGCGCCCATAAGTTTGGGGAAGATGTAGGAGGAGCAGCCCTCGGCGCTCTGACCCAGCTGGGTGAAGGGGGTGTGGAAAGTGGCCTGCGACGCAGAGAGACGCTGCTTCATCAACAAACATCAGCAGTGACCGATTCTGAGCTCATGAAGCTTCACACGATACTTCACTGAGCAGAGACTGGACTCCTCTGGTTCATACCACAGACCCAGGTCAGAGACCTGGACTGGGAACTACAGTCCACAGTGTGTTTGTGGTGTGTGTACCCTCTCTGTGGCGTAGACCAGATCGAAGAGTCCCAACACAGTGACGGACACTCCGACCGCTGGGCCGTTCACCACGGCGACCAGTGGCTTGGGGAAGTCGATGTAGGCCCGCACGTACATCCTGTCGAAGAGGAAGTAAAACGAAAACATTAATGTACGAGGGCCATGTTTGACTTCTAAACTGGTTTCTTCTAACACATTTCTGTCCTGCTTCAGATCATGTTAGTCCCATGGTTTTACCGGGGTGTCTATAGAAATCACAGTTCTGCTTCCAGGGCCGTGTTCACGAGTCTTTTACAGTGGTCCACTTCTGTTTCATAAAGTCCCATCAGGGCTCAGGTCAGGACCCGATGTGACAGAAGACCCTTGTCAATTAGCTGTTTTCATTCTTGGTGTTCAAATGTCATTAATGCTGTGGACATTTTTATTAATTAAACAGTTTTAGGATTTAAATTTTATGTATTCTTTAAAGTTTTTAAAGATTTAACAGTTTTCATGTTTTTGGATGTATTGTCCATCACCTCTGGTCAACTCTGGTTGTTTAAACTTTATAAATAAAGTTGGTTTGAATCCATCAGTAACTGTAGGACAGCAGGACACATTGTCTCCGGGTTATGTCCCTAATTAGCCCTCCAACCCGTCCATCACCTGAGCAGGTCTGCTCCACGTTGGGCCATGGCCTCCACCCCGCCCTCTGGGATCTTGGTGAAGTTTGTGAGGTCGTTCCCGCTGCAGTAATAATCTCCAGCTCCTGCAGGAGGAACCACGGTTACACTGAGGAACCAGTAGGACCTGGACCCTGGTCAGACCTGGACCCTGGTCAGACCTGGACCCTGATCAGACCTGGACCACAGTCAGACCTGGACCACAGTCAGACCTGGACCCTGGTCAGATCTGGACCCTGATCAGATCTAGACCGTGGTCAGACCTGGACCAAGGTCAGACTTGGACCAAGGTCAGACCTGGATACTGATTAGACCTGCCACTGATTAGACCTGGACCCAGGTCAGAACTGGACACTGATTAGACCTGGACCCTGGTTAGACCTGCACCCTGGTTAGACCTGGACCCTAGTCAGACCTGGACCATGGTCAGACCCGGACCTAGGTCAGACCCGGACCCAGGTCAGACCTGGACCCTAGTCTGACATGGACACAGGTCAGACCTGGACCCTGGTCAAACCTGGACCATGATCTCAGACCTGGACCCTGGTCAGACCTGGACCCTGGTCAGACCTGACACCTGGAACACGGTGTTACCAGTGAAAACGGTGAGGACAGAGTCGTCTTTAGCTGCCTGCTCCAGAGCTGCGATGATCTCGTTGTACATCTGAAAGCAGATTAAATTTAAGCAGGAGCTGAAGGAACAAACAGATGACCAAACACAAGAGACGTCCTGACTTCCTGTTTTATTTTGAAAATCTCAAACTGACCTCCGTTGTGATGGCGTTTTTCTTGGCTGGTCGGTTCAGTTTGATGGTAGTGATGTTGTCCTCTGTAGTGACCATCAGCGTCTCGTACGTCCCTCCACCGGCGGGCGTCACAGCCACCTGGGCGGAGCTTCCTCCCTCTGCTTCCAGCAGGGAGCCAATCAGGTCGCAGTACTGTTGCCGAGCTTCATCCTGACAGAAATGAGCGTTTCTCAGCAGCAGAACGGGTTCAGGTCAAACAGTAGAGGATAGTGAGATGCTCAGACCTGAGAGGTGGAGCCCAGAGACTTCCAGGCGTCCCATTTGGCCTTGTTCACAAAGTCCAGCATCCCTGGTTTGGGGGTGCTGCAGGGACCCTGAGTGGCCTGGAGGAGGAGGAAGAGGAGTTGGTGAATATTTCTGAGAGTTTTTTTCCCCCAATTCATCTGTGGTCTTCACCTGCTTAAAGAGAGCGTAGATCTTCAGTTTGACCTCATTCCCCGGGTCTTTCTTTAGACTTGACAATTTGTTCTTCGCCTGCTCAAACTCCTCCACTGTCGCACCTGGAAATGCACCCAAACTCTGAATGAACCAATCAGAGGAATGGAAACACACCTAAAGAGGTCCAGGTCACAGCTGAGGCAATGCAATGCCTCTCAGGTCTGGAGACAGAGTGCAGTACAATGTGGCCAGAGATGAACAGAAGAGAAGCCTCAGAGAAGCCAAGACAGAGTACAAGAGGACGATAGAACAGCAACAACATGCAGCAGGCGTGGCAGGGACTCTAGCATCTCACCCACTACAAGTCCAGCAACACAACGACGACAGAGGGAAATGCTGCACGTGTGGAGGAGATGAACCACTTTTTTGCACAGTGCAAAATTAAAGGCCCTCTGAGGTAGCCGTGACTCTACTGACTACAGGAACTGTAACCTCAGAGTGCAGGAACAAGAGCTGAGGGGGGCTGAGGGTGATGAACCCCAGAAAAGCTGCTGGACCAGATGGAGTGACTCGGAAGGTCCTACGACCAGCTGACTGGGGTCTTCACTAAGATCTTTAATGCATCATTGTCCTAGTGATTCCTCCCACCATGCCTGAAGTTGGCTATAATGGTCCTATTGCCCCAAAACACAAACATTAGCAGCCTCAGTGACTACAGGCCAGTAGCCACAGTGGTTATGAAATTAGTGCATCGCCACATCATGTCCTGCCTGCTGTTTACGTTGGATCCATTTCAGCTTTCATACAGAGCTAACAGATCAAAAAAGGACACCATTGTTAAAGCTCTTCATTTTGACATAGTATTCCTGCTGTTCCATGTGGGAGATGCTATGTTAGGCTGCCCTTTGTTGAATTTAGCTCTGCTTTTAATACCATACTTAAAGACAAACGGACAGCAAAACTACTAGACGCACCACCTGAAGATAGATCAGACACTTCCTCTCTGACCAAGTACAGATAATCAGAATCAGTCCTCATATCTTCACAGCCCTCAGCCTCAGCACTGGTGCACCACAGGGCTGTGTAATGAGTCCTCTGCTCTAAAATCTGTACATGACTGCATCAGCAACCACCTTGACTAGACCATTGTCCAGTACGCTGAAAACACCATCATCCAGTACGCTGAGGACACTATCATCCATTACACTGATGACACCATCATCCAGTACACTGATGACACCATCATCCAATATGCTGAGGACACTATCATCCAGTACACTGATGACACCATCATTATCCAGTACACTAAGGACACCATTAGCCAGTACACTGATGACATCATCAACTAGTACACTGATGACACCATCATCAAGTATGCTGCTGACACCACCATTATCCAGTACACTGTATGCACCATCATCCAGTACGTTGAAGACACAATCATCCAGTATGCTGATGAAACCATCACGAATGCTAATGACATATCATCCTGTATGCTGATGACACTATCATCATCAAGTATGATCATCCACTATGCTAATGACACCATCATCCAGTACGCTGATGACACCATCATCCAGTACGCTAATGACACCATTGTCCAGTACACTGATGACACCATCGTCCAGTACACTGATGACACCATCATCCAGTACGCTGATGATACCATCATCCAATACACTGATGACACCATCATCCAGTACACTGATGACACCATCATTATCCAGTACACTAAGGACACTATTATCCAGTACACTGACGACACCATCATCCAGTACGTTGAAGACACAATCATCCAGTATGCTGATGGCACCATCAAGTATGCTGATGACATGTCGTCCTGTATGCTGATGACACTATTATCATAACGTATGATCATCCACTATGCTAATGACACCATCATCAAGTACGTTGATGACACCATCGTCAAGTACGCTGATGACACCATCGTCCAGTACGCTGATGACACCATCGTCCGGTACGCTGATGATACCATCGTCCAGTACACTGATGACACCATCATCCAGTACACTGATGACACAATCATCTAGTACACTGATGACACCATCATCCAGTACGCTGATGACACCATCATCCAGTACGCTGATGACACCATCAAGTATGCTGCCGACACCATCAAGTATGCTGATGACATATCATCCTGTATGCTGATGACACTATCATCATCAAGTATGTTCATCCACTATGCTAATGACACCATCATCCAGTATGCTGATGACACCATCATTCAGTACGCTGATGACACCATCATCCAGTACGCTGATGACGCCATCATCCAGTATGCTGAAGACACCATCATCCAGTACGCTGATGACACCATCATCCATAACGCTGAAGACTCCATAACCCAGTATGCTGAAGACACCATCATCCAGTACGCTAAAGACACAATCATCCAGTATGGTAATGACACCATCATCCAGTATGCTGACGACACCATCATCCAGTATGCTAATGACACCATCATCCAGTATGCTGAAGGCATCATCATCCAGTACACTGAAGACATCATCATCCAGTATGCTGAAAACACCATCATTCAGTACGCTAAAGACACCATAATTCAGTACGCTAAAGACACCATCATTCAGTACGCTAAAGACACCACCATTCAGTACGCTAAAGACATCATCATCCAGTATGGTAATGACATCATCATCCAGTACGCTGAAGACACAATCATCCAGTACGCTGAAGACACAATCATCCAGTACGCTGATGACACAATCATCCAGTATGCTGATGACACCATTTTTTTTTTCATTTACCCTTTATTTATCTAGGTAGTCTCATTGAGCCACGAGAACTCATTTTCAAGAGAGACCTGTTTAGGGAGCAGATGGTGGGGGTTAAGGGCCTTGCTCAGGGGCCCAGAGTGGGGCGAATGAGGGTGGAGGCAGGTGTGGATGTTTCACCTTTTCAACCCACATTTTGATGTTGACGGTCCCGGGAGGTGAACCTGTGACTTTCTGATCACAGGACCATCTTCTCTAACCTCTAACCTGCACCACCACTCCCCACCTACGTTGAAGACACCATCATCAAGTATGCTAATGACATCATCATCCAGTACGCTGAAGACACAATCATCCAGTATGCTGATGACACCATCATCATCCAGTATGCTGATGACACCATCATCATCCAGTAAATTGAAGACACCAGCATCCAGTATGTTGAAGACACCATCATCAAGTATGCTAATGGCACAGAGATGACTCTCTGTTTATGTCTTTCTCTCTGTTTATCCGTGTGTCTGTTCAGTGTTTCCCCTAGATAACTTGCCATGGAGGCACGCTCATCTCGTTCATGATTTTTGTCCGGGGGTGGGAGGTGGGGGGACACACACACACACACACACATGGACGGAGACACGTCCTGAGCTATACAGCACACTGTTTATACTGACTGTGTGGGGGGTGGAGACAGAGACACATCTCAGCTGCACGCCGTCTGTACCGCTAGATTATTTGGGGGGGGGGGGGGGGGGGCAGAGCTGTGCGCTCTTTGTACCAACAGTTTTTGAGTGTGAGGTGGGTTCAGCATGAAAGAAGTCTGCCTTTAGCTTTTTAGCTAGCGCACCTGAGCGAGCCACTAGTTTAGTGCTATGTGAATGCCGACAGGTGGTGGGGGTGGGGTTAGGTGGGCGGGGCGCCCCGCTTCTATAATGGTAGGGGAAACACTGCTGTTTATCCGTCTGTCTCTGTTTATCCATCTGTCTATCTATTTCTCAGTCTTGTCTCTCTAACCGTCTGTCTCTCTCTCTCTATCTCTCTCTCTGTGTGCGTCTGTCTGTCTCTCTGTCCGTTTATCCATCCGTCTGTCTGTCTCTCTCTGTCTGTTTATCCATCTGTCTGTCTCTCTACGATTTGTGACCATATTCTGATGGATGGATGTAAACAGAAGTGATTGCGCACAGTGTACACAACCCAGTCCTGACTGCAGTGGAAATTCAGTCAGGGACAAACTGGTCTTATCTTTATGGAAGCTGTCATAAAAACTGGTCTTTAGATGGTGGACCCCAGTTCTGGTCCTGATCCAAAGTCTGATCTGGACTCAGGGGGTCGAGAAACTTCGGCTGATGAAAACTTTTTCAGTGCAAATTTTTCTGTTGTTTACAGTCATTAACAGCCGGACTCTGTGTTCTGGGTCTGGACCTGGTACTCACCCATTGTCAGAGACCCTGTGGTGTAGAGCGTCACACTGGGGACAATGGACCGGACCAAACTGGAGACAAAAAGGAACATTCAGAGGTTTCCTGTACTTCAGGAACTTTTCAAAGTCAAAGTCAGAGTTTCTTTATTTGTCATACACACCACAAGTGGTACATGAGGTGGAACAAAATTATGTTCACAGGGTCCCAGTTACATCCAACAATAAAATGTAAAATTAAAACAGTAATAACATCTAAGATATGAAGTAAGAAAACATCAACTAAAAATACACTAAGCATTAATAGTACAAAAACATTACGCCGAACAGCAGCACAAACACGAGTCTGTGTGAGCAGATGAGCACGAAGGAACACGTCAACATGAAACAGATCAGCAGCAACATGAAACAGATCAGCAGCAACATGAAACAGATCAGTAGCAACATGAAACAGATCAGCAGCAACATGAAACAGATCAGCAGCAACATGAAACAGATCAGTAGCAACATGTGATTTTTCACAGTGATTCTCCTGGTTAGAGATTCATGAGTCTAACAGCCTCAGGGTAGAAGATGTTCCTCAGTCTAGTGGTTCTACACTTAAGCCCCCATTATACTGCCGCGTACGTCCATACGCAGAGGTACGCACTTACGTACGCGGAGGTACGAGCGTACCCCCCAGGGCATGTCCGTGCAAAGCTAACATTTTTACGACTGCATACGCGTATGTGGTGTTGCACAATAAACTGCCCAGCGACGGACTGTTTTGTATGCGACACCAATGTATTAAATTCCCCTTCTTCATCCCTGATCTGGCCTTTTCTTTTGTTTTTTTTTTGCCAAGAGGCAGTGATCTTTTCCTCCTCCGTTGATGCCATGACTGAAATGGTGAGAAATGAAGGAATTTGTCACGAACGAATTAAACTCAGGTCCAGCGTGGCTGCGGGAGGGTCTGGAGATTTCCTTGTGGGCTGGTCTGATGTGTGGGCTGGTCTGATGTGTGGGCTGCAGGGCCAGTGCTCCCTGTTATTTTTAGATCTTTTTATTAACATATAAACACAGAACACCACTGTGGTAGAGGCTGCCAGCGCTCGTCCCCCCCCCCCCCCATGTCAATCAATCCAATAGGCGTGTCAGCAAATGACCAATCGGCGACCTCCATTTGTCCCAATGGTAAACGCCCCTTGTCTGTGAAGCTGCTCTGCAGCTGCTCTGGCTATACGCTGGAGTATCATGTCTGAACGCTCTGCATACAGTACACGTGTACGTACGCGTGAACGGACGTACGCGGGAGTATACTGGGGGCTTTAATGCTCGTCAACCTCCTTCCTGAGGGGAGCGGGACAAAAAGTGTGTGTGCTGGGTGAGTGTGGTCCTTCATGATGCAGGTGGCCCTCTTCCTGCATCTGGAGGTGTAGATGTCTGTGATGGTGGGGAGACTGACTCCAACATCTTCTGTGCAGCCTTCACCACTCTCTGCAAAGCTTTTCTTTCTGCAGCTGTGCAGCCTCCATGCCACACGTTGATGCTGGAGCACAGGATGCTCTCCACTGCACACCTGTAGAAGGAGGTGAGGACTGAGCTTCCAGACCAGCTTGTCTCAGCCGCCTGAGGAAGTAGAGTCTCTGATGAGCTTTCTTCATCAGGCTGGTTTTGTTGTTGCTCCAGCTGAGGTTGTTGTTCATGTGTACACCCAAGTACTTGTAGCTGGAGACCACTTCCACCACAGATCCTCCTATGTTTGGGGGAGGTGTGGATGTTTGTATTGTCTGAAGTCAACATATCATCTCCTTCATCTTCTTCACATTGATGTGAAGGTTGTTCTTCCTGCACTAACTCTTCAGATGTTCCACATCCTGCCTGTAGCTGGACTCATCATTGTTTGTGATGCATCCCACCACCACTGTATCATCTGCAAACTTTACAATATGACAGCCTGGATGGGTAGATGCACAATCATATGTGAGCAGAGTAAACAAGAGAGGGCTCAACACACATCCCTGAGGGGAGCCAATGATGAGGGTTATGGTGGAGGAGGAGAAGTTGTGGATCCTCACTGACTGTGGTCTGTTTGTTAAGAAGTCCAGGACGCAGTTGCAAATGAAGGGGCTTAGTCCTAGTGTGAGTGGCTTTACTATCAGGGTTTGGGGGATCATGGTGTTGAAGGCAGATGTGAAGTCCACAAAGAGCATATGGACGTAAGAGTCCTTCTGCTCCAGGTTGGTGAGAGCAGTGTGCACCACAGAGGAGATTTTTTTTAAAGTTTTTAAACGGGACTTGAAAACCGAGAGGGAGGGGGCCTGTCTG
>NW_023619530.1:0-9239 GCF_014905685.2 Nematolebias whitei
CTTGATTTAAAAGAGCTCGTGATGTTTTTAGTCATAAAAGCTGGGTTTGGTCTTAAATCAGCTGAGCTGCCGTCAGCCTGAATTCTGAGACATGATGGAGCGACAGGGAGGGCAGATAAATTACCCACCCTTTTAGCTGATGTTAAAGCCAGTAGCAGGGCTGTTTTAAGAGACAAGAATTTAAGTGGAACCTGATCCAGAGGCTCAAATGGAGCTTTGATCAGGGCTCACAGGACCAGTGTTAAATCCCAGTGTGGAGCAAGTGGGCGTGAAACAGGCCTGTGTCTCTGTACACCTTTTAGAAAACGTTTCATCAGTGGATGATAAAAACTGTTCTGTCTCCAACCAGCCACCAGGAGAACTGTCAATCCCCCCTCCTGAACTCGGTTCAGAAACTGTAAAATCAGAGGAGGTGGAGGAAAATGCGTACAGAAGCATTTTGGGCTTTGGGCAAACGCATCCACCCCCAGCGGTGGTTTGTCTCGCGGGCTCAGAAAAAACCATAATTGACACTGAGCGTTTTCTCGTGTCGCAAATAGGCCCAAGCTGCTATTTCAATCTGAGTCAAAATGCTCCGTCAGAGGATGATTAAACGTTGTTCTGTCTTCGACAACTTTGAGACATAATAAAACCCGAGTAGAACTCGAGTATTTGATGACGTCATAGATCTCAAGATACAAAAATAAATAAATAAATAAATAAAATCGCAAAAAAAGGTCATTATTTACAACAAAAAAGACCAACAAAACATTGGGAGCGTATATTATGCTCCTACCATTTATCATACTGCAAATAAGTCACAGGAAAAACTAAACTATTATTATTAAACTGCAAACATGAAGAGACATGCAGCACATCAAAAACGAAATTTAAACCGAAACTGGTTCTGGTTCGGTGCATTGGACCCGGTGTTACACCATACTCTGTGACCTGCAACAGTGCAACACCGCCCCCTACGGTCATACGGTGGTCACATAATATGACGTCACTACGGATACTCGACATAACATTTTTAACCTCAATAGATGTCCTAGCAATCGATGTGTAGATTACTCGAGTACTCTGTTAATGCCCTAGCTGCAACATACGATAATTGTGCTGAACGCCAGATTTCTGTCCATCGACTGCTGTGTAGTGAACTCGGCCTCCAATCAAACCTGCCTCTGAAGACCTTCATGGGACAGGAACTGTTATTTCATTGATTTGAATCCAGAAATACAAATTAGCTCATCCAGAGACTCTCTAATTGTATCCTGAACTAATCAATTGAAAGAACACTCTCTTTTATATGATCATTACTATTTTACAGTGTCTTGCTAATCAAAAGTGTGTTTAGTTCATATCATTTTTAAATGTTGAAGTGAACCACTCATTTTAAATCAACTGTGAAACAGTATTAATGATTTTTTAATCCTCATTCAAAGTAGAAATCAAGTTAAATGTCTATTTTACAAAGTAATTATGCATTTTTAATCTTCTGTCTGAAATGAGAAGGAGTGATGTCGGTCAAAAGTTGGAGACAGTCAAAAACAAGTTATTGGGACGAACTGTCGTGCTTTTAAAACCTCTCAGACAGAAACAAGAAAACTGGCACCTGTAAGTCTGTCATTTCGCCAAAATATTTTCTCGTCTGTAACTAACCGTTCCTAAACATTTCTGATGTTTTCTCGACTTGTAATGACCCTCTGACGTCACTAAAACCACACCCCTGTTGGTTCTTTCAACCATTCAGGACTTCCTAAAAGTGACCGGAAGCAGAACTCTTTAAAAGTCGACACTTCCTAGTTCCAGTTAGTTCTGTTGAGTTGAGTTCTGGAGTGAGTTGGTGAGTTTGTTCCGTGACTTCTTCTGGTTCTGATGGAGTTCGGCTGGAGTTCCTAGGAGTTCTTCTGAGTCTAGTTGGGATTATGGAGCCTTCCACATCTGAGTGGAACCTCTGACGGAGCTGTGAGTCCACCCGGGAGGTGAGCGTGTTGTTGAACAGATTACCGTCACTACTTGGGACGATTCTCAGCCATCCTAAGGAGACGCTGAAAGGTAGCGTTGAAATGGAACTCCGTACCGGAGCTGACCTATCTTCTGCAAAGATAACAAGTCGCTTCACTACCTAGTGTACTGGGGCTGAGCTGGGGTCGGATGAAGGGTGCCATTCCTAGTCAACACACTTTCCTCATCCATCTTTTCTCTCCATTTAAACTCCTTCATTTCCCATCTTCAAACTTATATCTTGCTAGTAATTAATCCTGATATCTTCAGAAATGTCTGTTGTTTTTATTAAGTAAAACGTGCCAAGTTTTATTAATCAGAACCAGACCAGTATAATCAAGTGTACAGTGTTTTGATGTTAAATTTTGATTCTGTTAATAAATGACCACATTTATTTTGATGGGTCAAAGAAAATTAACGTCTCATGTCACTGATTAAACCATCTACAACACAGTACCTCTGTCACATAACTGTCAAGTAGCTCGAAAAAGTGAGAACCCGTTATTAAAAAATTGACTGTAGTGGAGCTCCTAAGCTAACTGAAGCTAACCTAGCCTTAGCATACTACAGCTGCATAAAAGGACAGCATGTCATCCAGTGGACATGAAGTGGCCTCTACACCTTTCTCTGTACAGCAGCGCTGAAAAAAACTGACCATTTGATGTGAACAGCGCTGTGGTGGTTGTAGCATGTGAATCTTGAATCGTACGCACTACATCTTGAGAGAGATCCATCCTCTCAAAAGGATCCGCACAGCGGCCAGACCACAGGTGCTGGCCTATTCTGATTAACTCCTGATCGCTCCTCCCACCTGGAGGAGAGCGACCTCCCTCCACGGCAGGTTCCACGAGCGCCCCGATAACAAGTGTTGTAGGACTGGGAATCATGATGCGTTCACACACTTGGGACAGAGGAGCTGTCAGTCCCTCCTCCTGAGCTCGGTTCAGAAAACCGTGATATCAGAGGGAGTGAGGGAGGTGAAGAAGCATTACGACCACAGGCTGTGAACAAACACGTCCACCCCTAGTGGTGGATCGTTCCGTGGCTCCATGATAATTATAGTTGACATCGAGCGTTCTCTCGTGTTGCAACAGGTCCACAGTCACTCGCAGGATTTCTGCCGCGTCTGAGCCATAGCTCTGGGTGGAAGGTCCCCGGTCCCCGTGCCGCAAAAGACCGTCTTTGGACATCACATCCGTCCCCTGTTCAGAACACAGGAGATGTACCCTACTCCAATGGAGAGCAGATTGGGTGTGCCCCACATAGCATCTGTCTCACAATGTGGCACATGGGTTGATCGCATACATCTCCTGCCAGTTATGTATGCAACAGTCACTTGCTGTCTATGTGAATCAAAAAACCCTGATGATTCCGCAGCACATAGGCGAAGTGTTGAATCACATTCAAAAAACCCTTGCAACACTCCAAAAACATTTAAATGAGCAGCTGTGTGGAGAACCACAGCGCCCCCACAGCTCGTTAAATGTGTGCCTCTGTGAAGTCTGACATGTGTGACATAGGTCTGCTGACGGAAAACAGCTGAAATCACTCAACCGGTTTCATGTGAGTTGCACTGCTGCCACCTGTCTGTACAAACTGCTCAGCAGCAGCAGATGTCCAGATAAGGCAGAATTCTCCTCCCTGCTCTGTGCGGTGGCTGCAGAGCAGCTCGGGCGCATTAATGGATTGTTTTTTCTCACAGTTCAAATTTGACAATCTAGAATAAATCTCATCTTTCCGGTTCGTTGGGACCAGGGAGTGACGAGAAAGGAATCCTGTGTTTCCCTCTCCTTCTGAGACTCTGGAAATTACATTTTAATCAGAATTTCCTGAGCTTCTGCGATAGGGGAAGAGATCTGTTCTAGAAATGACAGAAAACGTCACTAGAGTTCCTCCGCACCGGGGTTTGAGCTGTACTGCAGTGTGAGTCCCCGGATGAAAACGGTTCGCTTATCTGTCTGGAGCACGCGCTCATTGCCACTCGTTTATAAAGTTATAAAGGGGGCACGCGTTATGCTGTGAACTCACATGCATGCTGATGTGAGCTGGTGCGCGCTGAAGGAGAAAGAAAAGGAAAATGCGCGCCCCCGAGCATGCAAATCGTTAGTGCGTTTGCTGATGCTGCGGGACGCAACTCATCTGTGTTGTGCTCACGTTGTGTGCAGCTGCTCTGTGTAAGCGCTCAGGGAGCGGGTGCACGTATGAGCCGACGTGCCCTGAAGAGTCGTGTGTACGCGCCCTCATTCATACGACGCCTTAAGCGGGGATTGCCGTGGGAGCGCGCGTTTGACGCTGGTGCGGTCAGGAAGCAGCGCGCGGCATCGGTGAGGCGAGGTTACCACTGGGCTCGTTCAGCAAAAACACGTTCATTCTTGGCTGCGAATCACGTGAACTTTTGAGTGATTCCACGAGCTGTAGTATTAATTCAGAAAACCTTCTTCGAGGATGAAGTAGCGGAGCCGCTGTGAGGCTTGTGATACTGTTGACGCCGCGGGAGCGCGCGTTTGACACCACTGCGATGAAAACCCTTGTCGCTCCTGCCGAGAGCGAGATACGTTACTGGGCTCGTACCGCGGTCTCACGTTTACGTTGACGTGAACGGCGGGCGTTGAGAGCTGCATGCGCGCATAACGCAGCGCCTTATAGGTGAAGGCTGCTCGTGCCACGGGAGCGCATGTTGGCACCGCCGGCAGTGAATGAAACGACCTTAAAAGGCTTATTCGTGATGAGTGTGTGTGATGGGGCCGCTGTCAAATCATCCGTGCTGACAGCCTGGCTAAAAAAGACATTTCATCATAAAATGATGTTTATTCCCACATCGTGTCATCAACACACCTCCAGCAAACCGACACCTGGTTATCTTCCCCTGAGCTCCGTTTGTTGTCTTAGAGGGCCCCCTGTTGGTAGAGTCCGGGAAAAATTGAACTTCCGGATGCCGAGGACGTCTGACGGGAGGGGCTGACATAGCAGAGCTGGGGAGGCGTTGTGCAGCCATGGAGCATCTTGAAATGATCTCTCGCTGATGAAAAGGCCCTCCAACAAAAGCTTCTGCAGCTCCCCTGAGAGGAAGGTGGAGTGATGAGCCAGGAGAACCTCTGGGACCTCGTTCTCCGGCTGCGGTGCGGGCCGGCAGACAACAAATTAGGCGCACCGGTTGGGGATTACGTCAGCTACCCTGCAGACGGAGCGTACTGCAGGGGCTGACAGCGCCATTAGCAAACAGCCGCGGCGAGGGCGGAGCGAGCCGAAGGTCAGAGGGCCCACCGTCTCTTCCCGCCTCTAAAACGTACGCCAACAGCGTAATGTGTTGTTTGCTGCGGCCGTCGGGAACGCATGCTGGTGAGCTCAGTTGGAGAGCGGTGTCACCGTCTGGGTTATGCTAACCGAAGGCACGGGACGCTGGTCCACCTGGACATCTTGCTCCAATGAAGCCTCCATCAGGCTCGGCTTCAGAGGGCACTGAGGGAATTTCCGCTCGGTGAAACCCCTGCTCTGGAGATGGGCGCGGACTGTGGAGACCGGCCCCCCAATCTACCAGGAAAGCCAGCTGTGGTCTCGCCCGTAGGACGTTCTGTTGAGAACCGAGGCCAGATGGAATCAGGACGGCGAACCTTCCCGCCGGATCATCCGAACTGGCGGGAAAAGGCGCGGGACGTAAAAAAGGGTCCCTTAATGTCAGCAGCCTTCTGGGTTACACCGGGCAACCCCAGAGGGTGCAGTCGGCCGGGAGCGGTGTGATCGCCGATGCGAAACGAGGTGGGATGAGGTGAGCATTCGCTCAGCCCCCCTCCACCGACACTACACTCTCTAGGAGGGAATGAGCAGCAGGGGCTGCAGCTGAACGCCGTCTGTCCCGGAGGAATCATCCGATTCATTCCGAGGGTCGGCGATAAGAGGAAAATTACAAGATGGTGTTGTCCATCGTGTAGCAACCTGTCACTGAGAAATACTCCTCGGCGCTTACCTTGAAACAAGACTGCTCGTCAGCTTCTCCTCGGGGAGAAGAGCTCACCGGGACGACCGGAGGTCGATGTGACAGGCCAAGCATTCTTAACAAAGGTTGGTCATCTACACAACTTTCTTTCTTCGTTCTTCTGACAGTGCTATTAGCTCGCTGAAGAAAAATGGGAGCCGATTACCCGCTCTTAACGTAATTTATACAGACCGGGTGGGGCCCACACAGCAGGTGGGCAAGGACTAAATTTTTCAGTGTAATGCTTCGCATATCGGGATAAAACCCATCAGCGACAACCTTAAAGGGCGAAGCCTATACGAAATAGAACTAATTAAACTTTAGATCATAATTTGAACTATAGATGTTTCTAAAATACTGGTTCAGTGGTTGTGCAATATGTGGAGAGAACCAACCAATCAAATTACTTGTTTTTTCAAACAGTCAGACCCCATGAAATGTTATTTGTGTTAATTCCTGAGAGAATTGTGATTTAATCAGTTAGTTACTTGGTTAATTAACAGGTCTCTCATGCAAATAAACTAATTGTGTTTTAATGAAACTAACCTTATAGTTTTTTATAAATTACTACAATGTCATTCCTGTAAGCTGAATAATGTTTACATCACGTGTTAACATCAAAATATGGATGAAACAATGTCAAAATTGCCCAGGTTAAACTCCAACTTTACTGTAGTATTAGGCTACTTTTATACATGAAGCTAAAATTACCTGACACCATCCTGCACCTAACTTAAGTGGAGTTTGTTTGCTCCCAGTGAGTTGCCACAAACTCAAAAACCAGTACAGGATTTGTCCCATGACCTATTAAAGACCCACAAGAGGTCACACAGAACTGAAGTGTTCAGTTCTCAGGTTTGTTGTTAAATAGTCTGTGAGGTGTGGAGGTTTGTGGTCCGTTACCACGGTTACTGTCCACATCTGTAGGTTGTGTATTCTGAATGCTGTTTATGCTTTTGTCAGGGGAAACATGGATGTGTGTGTGAGATACTTCATTATATAATGATCCTTATGTGTGAGCCATCTTATCTTATTCTGTGTCATTTGATCTGAATGGTATGTTATTATAATGCTTTGGTGTCACTGTTTGTGGAATGATGGTGTCAGTAACAGCTGGCTAGATGCTCATCATTCCCCTCCACTGTAAGGAACATTGAGGATGTTTTCTTTTGTGAGACTGGTCTTTATAGTATCTGTCTGAGTTTGGTTCTGTAAACACTAGGACAAGACTAGGATCAGAACCAAGGCAGAGCAAGCAATGGGAGTTTTGTGTACTTGTAATGTGTTGACTTTCTGTATTCTGACTGTTCCTCCAAAGCTTTGTGTTATTAGATTTGATGAAATCTACACCTGATTGTTTGAGAATTTGTTTTTTCCTGACATTTTTAATTTTTATTGTATTTGAACTTATTCCCTGTATACCACATTAACTAGGGATGCACCGATCCACTTTTCTTTTTTCTTTTTTTCCCTTCCGATACTGATACTTGTGGTTTCGTGTTTGCCGATACCGATCCAATGCCGATCTGATGCAGAAAACCAGTGCTGAATTAACAAAAATGGTTAAATTTCCAGATGACGATTTAGCCATTTGTGTTGTTGTCTATCTGGAAGGTAGACCTTACAAACCCAGTGCTGAATTAACTTAAAACTTTTTTTTAACGCAGACATGAATGTACTGAAGTCCATATTTATTGAAAACTGTGCACCAGAGCAGCACACTTAAACACACCAAGATCTTCACAAGCTTGGTCAAACATGTAAAAACAACACAACTTTAATTTGTTCAGTCAGTACACTAGAGCGTGACGTCACTCGGAGCACAAAGCATAGAATTAGAGTGAATAGATCTGCTGAGTCATGGATCGGTCACATTGTCACCGGTACCCAATCCAGAAGTTTTTTCGATGTCTGTACCAATACCGATATTGGTATCGGATCGGTGCATCTCTAAAATTAACCTTCCAAGGTAAAAGTTTACTTTATCGCAACCAGCAGTGTTTCCCCTACCATTATACAAGTGGAGCGCCCTCCCCTTCAACAGAACCAAGCGCCCCGTCTACCGTCCCCCCCCCCCCAACCACCTGTCAGCACTGATGTAACGCTAAACTGGTGTCTCGCAATACAGGTGCACAATTTAAAAATCTAAAGGCGGCCTCTTCCCTCTTGCTGAACTCACATGCTGACACCCCCAACTCAAAAACTGTCGGTACAAACAACATGCGGCGAGATGAGAGCCCCGCTATGGCAAGTTATTTAGGGGAAACACTGACCAGTGGTTTTTACTTAGTTTATGTGTGTACATATCCCTGATTTATCTTTGTTCTTTTGCATTAGAATTGAAAAAAAGCACGACTCAAAATCCACCACAGACCTCATCAGTAGTTGCAGCTTTTATCTGAATGACTACAAATTGAAAGGGTAATTGTGCTGTTGCAGACAAATAACTGTTGGAAATCATAATCAAAGTGTTGTCACCCTGATACACTTTATTTTCTGACAATAGTCTGATGTCTTAATTATTTTTTTTCATATGTTAGTGTAATTAAAATGTTATGTTTTTCAGTAGTGACAATAGTTATGTCACATTTTATTAGTTGGTGTAGTAATAAAAATGAAAGCAGATTTAATTTTTTTCAATGAAACAGTTATCCAAAAAATACATTTTTATAGTTTTGCAGGTTTTAAAATAACAACCTCTTTCTCAATAATGACATACCAATCTAATAAAATGCTATATTAGCTAATATTAAACATCTACACTTTTACACAACATTGTTGTTTAGTTTGTCTCTGCTTTCTAAACTGAACATGTTCCTGCATAAAAACTGTGACAAACTAAACTAGTGGTGTCGTGCAAATGTGTGGATTTATTAGTAGCTCATGTAGCATTCTTTCACAGCAGAATGTTGTTGACAAGGAGTTGTTTTATTAACAATCACATTGACTGACTTGCAACAAATGTTGGTAGAGAATGAGATGCCATCCCACAGCAGTGTGTGACCAAGCTGGTGAGCAGCATGAAGAGGTGCCAGGCTGTTGTGGCTGTGTATGGTTCTTCCACATGCTTCTGAGGCTCCAGTTTGTTCAATGAGTAAATGAAGTTGTCAATATGTTTTGTTTCTTAAAACTTATTTGTTGAATCCAATAAACGACACCAAACAAGAGTCAACAGCAGAATAAGATGTTTGGTTTTGTCAGAGAAGATTTGACAAGTTTTACATGAGCATCATCCTCATTTAGTTCATCTCCTAAAATGACAAATTCATCCAAAAGTTCT
>NW_023619531.1:0-9234 GCF_014905685.2 Nematolebias whitei
AGAGGGAGTTTCACGTCCCAGTCCTTGTGGTTTGCGGCTACGTATTTCTTCAAAATACTCACCACAGTCCTGTTTGCTCTCTCAACCTGGCCTGAAGCCTGTGGATGGTAGCCAATATGGAAGTTGGCTTTGACGCCTAGCGTCTTCCACAGTTCTTTCATTACTTCACCTGTGAAGTGTGTACCTTGGTCTGAGTTCACCCTGAGGGGAAGTCCAAACCTTGAGAATACATGATTCATTAATAACATAGCAGTAGTTTGTGCTGTGTCATTAGGGGCTGGTAGATATTCTACCCATTTGGTAAACGCGCAGGTTACCGTGAGAAAATATTTATTTCCTCTAGAGCTCTTAGTGAGTGGTCCAACCCAGTCAATCTGGAGGTCCGACCATGGAAATGCAATGCCTCTACTATGCAGTGGTGCCCTGTGGAGTGGTCTGGATGGCTGAAACTGGCCACAGACCAGGCACCCTTTTATGTAGTCTTTGACATCCTTCTTCATTCCAGGCCAATAAGCAATCTGTTTTAATGCTTTCAGCATGGCATTGTCACCCTTGTGTCCTGCGGACGGAAGGTCATGTGCATGAACTAACATCACCCCCCTGTGGTCATGGGGGACCACGAACACGGGTGAGGACGTCCGTCCATGAACAAAAGTTAGGATGCCCTTAAGTAGTTTTAACTGTTTGCGCAGCTGAAAGAGGACTTTAAGGTCTGGATTGGAATCCAGTTTGCCTTTCGATGGAGTGTATTTGTCTGGGTCAGTCAGATACAGTATCATCGAGTTAATTGCAGGATCCAACTTCTGAAGTTGGATGATGTCTGGGTCAGTCAGTATTGGGCGTACAGAAACTGTGTTATCAGCAGGTTTAGCTGCAGCTTGTGCACGTGTGACTGCCATTACCTCAGCTGTAGATTGTGTCGACTGAGTGTTGAGTAGCCAGGAGGGGTCAAAGGACCACGTGGGCCCGTCAACGGCTCCTCCCTTGGCTAGGGAATCTGCAAGGTCATTGTAGTGCTTGTCATCGCCTGGTACTCTGGAATGTCCTGGAACTTTCTTCCAGAAGATATGTAGATCATGTGATGTCACTAAGTGATCACATGTCATGAAAAGCTCTTTGTGTTTGACCACCTTTTTGTTGCTTGTGAGAAAACCGTTCTGTTTCCACAGAGCGAGATGACACAAGAAACTAAGTCAAGCATAGTTAGAGTCAGTGCAGATGACCAGCGTCTGGATGGAGCGTTCCACTGCCATCCGTAGGCCTATTAGGATTCCTGCTATCTCAGCGTACTGAGAAGACTGAGAGCCTAATTTATAGCCAAATGTGACCTGTTCTTGGTCTTGGAGGAGGACTCCTCCAACACCTGCTTTGCAGATTTTCTCGTGGTGGAATGAACATCCATCCACGTACAATGTCGCCATATCTTTACAGATATTGCTATCAAAGAAGTGGTGATTTGGGTCCTCAGCTACTGAGGGTTTACTCACAACCGGCTGTTGGGTGGCTGGTACATCCTGTGTACATTCTTGGCAGATTGCCAAATCAGTGCCCAAGTGTGACTTCTTATTTTGACCGTAGCGGATGTCTAGGTTAAAACTCTGAAGTGCCATAAGCCATGTGGCTACACGTGAGTT
Source organism: Nematolebias whitei (assembly GCF_014905685.2). Lineage (NCBI taxonomy): Eukaryota > Metazoa > Chordata > Actinopteri > Cyprinodontiformes > Rivulidae > Nematolebias > Nematolebias whitei. The sequence goes on from NW_023619531.1 coordinate 1,635, forward strand.
TGTCACCACACCATCTCTGATGCGTTGGCTGTTTAGAAACGTTACAGGCTGGTGTTGTGTTTCAACAATAATCCTCTGTCCACCAATATAGCAGGAGAAATGTTTCACTGCCCACACAGTGGTCAGTAGAGCCTTCTCACAGTCTGAATACCTTAGTTCAGGGCCTGCCATTGTTTTGCTGGCATAGGTCACAACACGCTTGTCTTTGTCGTGTATTTGGTACAGACCTGCACTTATGCAGTGAGTTGAGAAGCCCACTTCCAAGTAAAACTCTTTGTTGTAGTCTGGGTAGACTAGACATGGGGCTAACTTGAGCCTGTATTTAAGAGCGTTCATTGCCTGCTGCTGTGTATCAGTCCAGACAAATGGGACGTCTTTCTTTAAGAGATCAGTCAGTGGCTTTGCGAGGTCCGCATAATGCTCTATGAACTGGCGTGAGTAATTACACACTCCCAGAAAACTCTGTAGTTCTTTGAGATTGGTGGGGACTTTGAGGTTGTCTAGGCCTTGGGTGCGAGTCAATTGTGGTTGTACTCCGTCTGGACCTACTAGGAGGCCAACGTAGTCCACCTTGGTTCTGCACCACTGGCACTTTGACAGTGAGATTTTAGCACCAGCAGTTGTTAGCTGATTTAGGACGTGGTCGATCTCAGCCAAATGAGAGTCCAGTGTTGGCTGCCTCAAAAGGATGTCATCCACGTAGATCAGTGTCCCACGCTCGTGGGCGTCTGGACATGCTTTGTTCAAAAAGATGTTGAACTCTGCAGGTGAGTTAGCGTAGCCAAAGGGACACCTGGTAAAGGTGTATTGTCAGCTGCCAGAAGTGAAAGCTAGTTTGTGTTGGTCCTCGGCGCGCACAGGGATGGTCCAAAAACCAGAGGCGACGTCGAGGGTAGAGAAGTACTTACCATCGGTGACCTTTGGCAGTTCCTGTTGGAGCTGAGTCATTGGCCACCTGGATAAGGGGACTTGTTTATTTAGCTTTCTGTAGTCTATGGTAAGTCTCCACTTACCATTTGGTTTTAAAACTGGCCATAAAGGCGCAGAGTAGGTGCTATTACATTGTCTGATTATACCTTTGACCAAAAGGTCATCAACGATCTCCTGGACAGGCTGATGTGCTGCCAGAGGGATCTTGTATTGTCTGACAAATGTTGGTGGTGCGTTGGGTGGGGTTGGGATGCTCACTGTGTGGAGTGAGGTCAACCCACAATCTGTTGAGTCAGTTGAAAATGACTTTTCATATTTTAAAAGAACTTGGCGAAGTTTGTCCCTTTCTTCATCAGATGTCAGAGCGTCGGCTTGGGCGACCACCTGTTCAATCTGTGATGAGACTGATAAGGGTTCTTGCTCTTTGGGGAGCTCCAACGAATCTCTTTCTGAGTCGTCGGACCTGTCTATGGGTAAGACACCATAGGTTTGAGGTCCTTGGTCGACGTCATCGGTTGAAAAAAGAGCTACGGCCTGTGTTGGTTTTGTGAACCATACTGGCCCAGCTTCTTGACCTGGTACCAGGTTATCTGGGAGTCCTCACAGAAATGGAATGCCTAGTTCAAAATCATGAAAATCAGTGGAAATCAACCATCCTAGCATAGTGTTTTTTGGGATCATCACCTCATCCGTGCCTGTGTTACACACAGCAACAGATGTGGTCCTGGAGTCAAGGCTCACTTGGTTCGTGGCTTCCACGGACAGTCCCAAGTTGAAAAATGCAGGAGAAGGTTGAAAATATGCCTGTTTATGGCTAATAGCTTGTCCAGCTACGATGTGGATTTGCACCATTAGGTTAATCACCTGAGGTGGTACTGTGGTGGTTTGGTTGTTAGCAACCTGGCAGGACTCTGGAATGGTCTGCCCAGCCTTAAGGTTTGCTGTGTCTAGCACAGGAGGATCCTTTGTGGCTGGTTTTAGGGACCACAGCACCTTGTTGATGGTGTCCACATGGACACCCAACCTTACCAAAATGTCAGAGCCTATGTACGTTGCATGTGGTAAGTTTTGGATCACGAGAAACGGGTGAACCAGTTCTCGTTGGTTCCAGTTTAGTTTTAGGTTAATGACTCCTTCCGCGGTCATTACCTGTGAACTATTGGGAACTAATGGAAAGCGGAAAGCTTTTTTAATTAGTTCTAGACCCACGTGTTTGTGAACCAAGGTTTCATAGAAAGCTCGGTTAATTGCTGATTTATCTGTCCACAGAGACAGAACAGCATCGTTGGTGTGGGATCCTTGGATCTCTACACCTTTAACTACCAGTGTTAGGTAATGTTTGGTGGACTCTGACTGCTCCAGCTCACAGAGGAGGCTTTCTTGTTGGGTCAGATTTTGGACCACCGGGTGGGTCTCTTTGGTTTCACATGATTTCAGAGGAATACTCACCGGGCTCGTGTCCTCGGCTGAGGAGTCCTTTGCGCCTTCTGCGGTACCTGCTGTTAGGCAGTCTGTGTTACACTCAGGAGGCATTTCTATTGGCAGTGGTTTGCTCACCTTGGCCCACATCGTCTGATCACCATAATCTATAATCGCGTCGAAGCGATTTATAAAATCCTGGCCAACCAAAAATGGGAATGAGTCAACACTAGACACGTGTACCGGGTGGTATAGTGTCATTCTGCATTTCTACAGCACATTCTGTGAGAGGTATTACCCTGTTAACGCTGCCAGCGGCTGTCCTCAGCTCCTCGAACAGTTTAGCTGACATAATTGTTATGTCCGCTCCACCGTCCAGTAGTGCTTCATGTGTGAGGACTCCTTCGAGTGTTACTGACCGGTACGCCTTCTTGGCGACCCCCCTTCTGATAAAGTTACACAGAAACCTCTTAGGTTTTTTCTGACGTTTCTTCACACGCTCAGCCTTGTCTGTGTAATCTTGGTTTGTCTGAACCGTCAGCACAGCAGTAGCTGTTTCTGAGTGTTCAGCTTGCGATGACTCGTCATCGTTTGTGTGTGAGTTCACCCTCCCTTCTTCCGATGAGGGGTTGTTGGAGGCAACAACAACAATGTCTTGGTGTGTTCCACCGACATCTGTGACGTTGTCATTCGCGCCCTCAGATTTAATAGCGATCACATCACTACATAGTGCTCCAGGTTGGTTTCCCGTGTCAGTGTGTTTCAAAGTTTCTAACAACCTGCGTAGTTTCTCTGTCTCTTCCGAGCTCAGAGGTGTAGGGCCTTGTTTCTGGAACCTTTGTGATTTTTTCGCCTCGGGTCGTTTTGTCCGAGGTCGAGGAGGATTAGGTACGTCATTTGGGGGTTCTTTTCGGACTTCCCCTGATAATATGGGTCACCTTGGTTCCCATTTCTCTTCGTCCTACGCACACCCCACTTACGATAATCACGTTCATCCTCTGGGATTAAATTCAATCCCTTTAGATGTTTTTTATCCCTGCGTGCACCTTCATGACGCTGTTTGTTAGTTTGAAAAGACTGCTTTTTCTCGCCTTTGTTAGGAGGGGGAGTCGACATGCGCCGACCTTCCAGTTCTAGCGAATGGGGTTTAACCTTTATACCAGGAAACACCTCTGTGGGCGTCTTAACATGAGAACATGCCTCAAACACATTCACAGCACACTGTTTAATCTCATTGATGGATTTTTCTTTGAAATTAGCCATCATTTGTACTGACGTTCTTATGTCAGTGTGGAGGATTTTGCTGAAAACAAATTTAAAACCCTCTTCCTCCTCCATGCCGGTTTCATTCCTGTAACCAAAATAAGCCTGGAAGATTATTTTGTAATAAACCTTTGGATGTTCATGCTTCCCTTGCGTGACCTTGTCTGCAGCTGGGAAGCCACCAGGCCCTGTGCAGGGGTTGTATTCTTTGATCAAAGCTTCACACAGAAGGTTGTAATCCCTTCTCGTGGCATCAGGTTGACGCTCGATAAAGGTGAACACCTCTCTGTCTGAAGTGAGCCTTATCAGACTGATTCTATCCTCAACAGTAGCATTAGGATAACCACTCAGTCTGAAATCAAGGTCATTTAGATACGCCTTCGTAGCAGTGGACCCCATAGGCCCAGGAATAAAGCGTTGAACATATTTTGAGATTTTTTGAAGTTCGTCCATCGAAAGAGGAGCTCTCGACGGTCTCTCTTGCCAGCTTGGTAGAGGAGACCTGGACAGGTCTGTCCCTGCTCCTTTAGGTAAGGGTGGAGGTGCTTGTGATGGAGGGAGATTTGGGTCTGGAGCCCTATATGTCCCTACATTCTGTCCACGCCACTCACTATTTGTCCTTTCTGCATGGCAAAGTTGTGTTTTAAGTACGTCTATCTCAGCTCTGCACAGGTACAATTGCGACACTGTTTCCTCGTACTCCTTTTTTAATGAAGAGTATGTTATGGAAACCTGTTCTTCGACTTTCCTGGCTTCAGTAAGTGATGCTGAAAGTGACTGTACTTGCGTGTTCAGTGAATCAATTTCTGCACGTGCATCTCGCTTCAATCGAGTCATCTGTTCCAAATGTTCCTTAGTGTGGACGTCGTGTTCATTCTGAAACTGAATGAAGCGTCCTTCAAGGTCCTGAAACATCTGGATTTTCTCTGCAAAATTTTTAGTCAGCACGCCATTTCGTTCAACCACTTGGTCCAATCTGTCTTTGAGCAGCACAGAAAGTTTTGCTAACCGTTCAAGGCTCTGCTTTTTATTCTCTTTTACCGTGGCTCCTTCTGCTAAACTTCTCAGCTCTTCAGCTTTTTTAGTTTCATCCATCCCGTCTAATGTTGCACCAATTACTGGGTCTGTTAAAATATATAAAGCTCCCTGAATTATGTGAACTTGTTGACTGTCATCTTCTGACTGGTGGGAGTCTGAAAGGTCAACGTTTTCCTCTGCCACTTCCATTATCCTTTATTTAAAAAATAAATAAATAAATAGGAAGATGTCGTGTTTTAGGTCGTAAAACAAATCAGAAAAGTTTCCTTTTTCTGTTATATTTACTTTTATTTAGTGTTTTAGCAATTAAACGTGTATTTTCTTTTCAGCAAATGAGTAAACTGATCAGCTCTGTGATTATTTTGTGACTGTATCTCTAAAAAGTTGTGAATTCTTCATTTAGCACCGTTTCAGGATTTATCATTAAATGAAAAATTTTCTAGTAAACGCCTCTCTGGGCATAAGTACTTTAATCACTTTTTATATGTAAGACAGCAGCATAAACCACGCATGAGCACCGTTTTATTAACTCAAAAATGTTTATTAAAGAATAAAAACGTTTAATTTCACCAAAAATCCTAAAAACGAAATGAAACTGTCATATTGAGTTTCTGGCAGAAGGTGGCAGTATAACCTTATTTTATTTTAACCCAGTCACTGTTAGTGACGTCCACTAGGAGTCGTGATGACTTCCTGTGCCTTTGGTGACATCCGGTCTTTAGCCGTTAGCTTAGAATTAGCGTCGGCCCACACGGATCAAAATCAACATTTTATAGGCGGATTTACTTTCGATTCAGCGGTCGCTTCAGCGATTAGACTTTTAAGAGATGGATCATGAGGTCAGAACCAATTTTAAAGCGTTTTCCAACTTTAAACAACAGAGAAAGCTCCATATGAAAACGAGCGTCATTTCTGGGTCACGTGATTGAATCAACCAATGAGAAACGGGGTGGGTTTTACAATCTGACATCAGAGGGTGTGAACGCAGACATGTCACCCATTTCTCAGCGAATCAGAGCGACCCAAACAGCGGTTTTCAACCAATCACAGCTCGTGATTCTAGCTAGCAGTTAGCCTGAAAAAGTCCGGTCAACTTTCGTCCATTAACTTTCAAAATGCACGATCTACACTACAAATGTAACGAAGCTCTTTCAACAGTGGTCTGAGACGGCGCTCAGCTTCAAAACTGCGTTTTATCCATTCAAAACACGACTCGTTCAACGTATCTGAACTGAGTCCGACAGCAGAACCGGGTCAGAACCCCCCTCTCTGCCACAGTTTAAACAGAATAAAGCGTTTTACCACAGCATGCCAGCTTTAGTTATACAACAGATGTACAAATTTCAGCTTTAAAATGAACACATTGACATTACTTTCAGCTCTCTGAACACCACAAGCCGAATCATGCCGTATCAAGCTCAAAACTTGGACTTTTCATGCCAACATTCAGTTCACGCAATAACACAGACTCCGTCACATTTAATTCACGCCTCTTTAAACATTCGTACGGCCACGAAATGTCCAAACGGCGGAAAGCGGGTCACGAGAAGCTCTTTAGAGACCTGTACAGGGCCACCAGAAATGTAGTGAGATAGGGTTAGGCTAGCTTCAGTTAGCTTAGGAGCTCCACTACAATCAATATTTAATAACGGGTTCTCTCTTTTTCGAGCTACTTGACAGATATGTGACAGAGGTACTGTGTTGGAGATGGTCTAATCAGTGACATGAGACGTTAATTTTCTTTGACCCATCAAAATGAATGTGGTCATTTATTAACAGAATCAAAATTTAACATCAAAACATTGTACACTTGATTATTCCGATCGGCTCTGATTAATAAAACTTGGCACGTTTTACTTAATAAAAACAACAGACATTTCTGAAGATATCTGGATTAATTACTGGCAAGATAGAAGAGTTTTAAAGATGGGAAATGAAGGAGTTTAAATGGAGAGAAAAGATGGATGAGGGAAAGTGTGTTGACGAAGAACGGCACCCTCCATCCGAACCCAGCTCAGCCTCGGTACACTGGTAGTGAAGCGACTCGTTACCTTTGCAGAAGATAGGCCAGCTCCGGTACGGAGTTCCATTTCAACGCTACTTTTCAGCGTTTCCTTAGGATGGCTGAGAATCGTCCGAAGTAGTGACGGTACTCCGTTCAACAACACGCTCACCTCACGGGTGGACTCACATGAGCTGTGAGTCCGTCAGAGGTTCCACTCAGATGTGGAAGATTCCATAATCAAACTAGACTTGGAAGAACTGCTGTTCGGAACTTCTGTTCTTCCCCCAGAACTTCTGTTCTGTTTCGGAACTTCGGTTCATCCCCCAGAACTAACTGGAACTAGGAAGTGTCGACTTTTAAAGAGTTCTGCTTCCGGTCCCTTTTGGGAAGTCCTGATTGGTTGAAAGAACCAACAGCGGTGTGGTTTTAGTGATGTCAGAGGTTACTACAAGTCAGAAAAACAGCAAAGATGTTTAGGAACAGACAGAGAAATGTTTAGGAACAGACAGAGAAATGTTATGGCGAAGTGGAAGGAAGCAGATGCCAGTAGCTTCTTATTTACCGTCTGCTAGGTTTAAAAACAATCCACTTCGTTCTAATAACTTCTTTCTGACTTTCGACCGACATCACTACTTCTCATTTCAGACAGAAGATCAAAATGCATAATTACTTTGTAACAGACGTCTAACTTGATTTCTACTTTGAATGAGGATTAAAAATCATTAATACTGTTTCACAGTTGATTTAAAATGAGTGGTTCACTTCAACATTTAAAATGGTTTGAACTAAACACACTTTTGATTATCAAGACATTGTAAAAATAGTAATGATAACATAAAAAAGAGAGTGTTCTTTCAATTGATAGTTCAGGATACAATTAGAAAGTCTCTGGATGAGCTAATTTGTATTTCTGGATTCAAATCAATGAAATAACAGTTCCTGTCC
>NW_023619532.1:0-4188 GCF_014905685.2 Nematolebias whitei
AGGAAAGCCGAGGTAAGCTTTCGTTAGGAAAGCCGAGGTAAGCTTTCATTAGGAAAGCCGAGGTAAGTTTTCATTAGGAAAACCGAGTGTAGGCTCGTCTTGATAAAAGAGGGCTGAGGAAATAAAATAGTTTTGTCTTAAAGAAAGAGAGACTAACAAAGATAAAATGGGGGCGACAAAAAGTAAGAATCTAGATTATATACCAAACGGTTCGGTTGCAGAAAAAATGAAACGCTTATACGGAAATTCCTGCCTAAGTTTCGTTTCTCAGTGGCATTACGAATTTGGTTTTCCTAAAAATGGATCTTTAGAAACCGAAGACATTCAAAAACTCGAAGAACAATTATTGCAGCAAAAGCAGAGCATGATTCAGATGAAGAATATACCTCAAAAGGTTTACTTAACGATGCACAAGCATGAGGAAGCTTTTAAAATGTGGAAAAATGAGTCTAAAAATATGATGGGTGAAACGGAGTCCAGATTATTACAGATGTCTCAAAAAGTTGAAGACTTACAGAAACAATGCAGAGAACAAGAGACTCAAAAAGACAAAGACGAGACAAAGAAAAAAAAAACAAAACTGAAAACCTCTTTTTTTCCTCTGTCCTCTCTCACACATGCACCGGAGACCCACGGACCTCTTCCTCCCACCGCACCCTCCACCTCGATCTACCCCTCGCTGGCTGAACTCGAAAACCCACCACCCTATGGCCCACCACAGATGGAAGCACATGAGACCCGCCCTGGACTGAAACCTGCTTGGATCCTCACTTCAGACGATGATTTTATTGGATCAAGGCCAGCTGCCCCTCAGCAACAGGATGAACAAGGAGCAGCAGGAGGAAGAGATGTTACAACCAGACCACCACCATCCCCTGCTATCAGCTCAGCCTCATCAACATCAACATCTTCAAACTCTTCACCATCGCTTTCATCATTTTCTGAGGGTTCTTCAGTCATAACTCGGTCCAAAGCTGCAGAGCAAGAGGAGAGGATTAAAGCTTTCAGAGAAAAAGAAAAACTGCTGGAGGCTGAAATACAGAGACTACAACAGTCACAGCACAACAACGGTTCTATGAGCTCCCCCATGACTTCAGATGGTGAACACAACTCCACGACCATGCCGATGCTGGAGGTGGGTGGACCTGACGGACCACAACTGGTGTTCAGAACTTGGCCACTGAGCGACCTGACAAGCCTGGCAAAACAACACCTCCCAGACATGGCCCAAGGAGGAGATGCTGTGGGTGAAGCCATCACCAACATGGTTCGTATTCTCCGCCCCACCATACCAGAACTAAAAATGATTCTCACAGCTGTCTATGGTATGAACTTTGTAAGCACCATAGGCGCACAGCTGTTTGAGGTCCCGCCTGGCAACCAACGGCTGATGCGTGTCGAATACGCCCACGCAGATAACCAAGACTTTGTGACAGCTGTAGGTGACATTGTCAGGAGAGTTAAGACAGCATTTCCACAGACGCCTCAATATGCAAAGATCAAGGACACAGTCCAGAAGAGTGGTGAACCCCCTCAAGAGTACATCGATCGTCTCATTCCTGTGTTTCGCACACACTCTGGCATCGCTTTTCTGGACAACGACTGGCGTGATGCTGCACAGGCTTCAGCCTTCGAAACCATCCTGTGTCAATGTGTGATGGATGGATTCTTGCCAACAATCCGCAAGTCTGTCTAGAACACATACATAGGCTGGAAAGCTGGCATTCGCCTCAACGACCTCCTACGTCATGCCAGACACGCCTGGGAACAGCACACAGCCGAAGAAACTGCAACATTGAAGAAAAAGACAAAACAAGCAGAAAATGCTCAGCTGACTCTTCTTCAAGCTGCACAACAGATGACCTTGAACACTGCCCCACCACAACAGCTTCCAGCTTTTCCACGCCCACCACCACCCCCTGGCCCTTGGCCAGGCTCACAACAGCAACAACCACGTGGGTACGCAGGAGGGCCACAGCCATGCTTCCTGTGTGGAGGGACTGACCATTGGATGAGAGACTGTCCACAAAAACGCACCACATGGCGAGGGTGTGGCCGACCATTCCAGAATCGAGCACCAATGCCACCACGGGAGCCATGGCCCATGAACCATGAACAGAACTTTCACCCAGGCTCCCAACAATCGGTTGGTCGAAGCCAGGGTCCACCCAGGGGTCGTGGCCACCGAGGCGGGCACTCATCCTGACTAGGAGGGGGTGGTGAGGAGGGTCCAGGTCTCCAAACAGCAAGTACACGCACACACACACCAGCTGTTTCACCTACTGATACCACATGCACCTCCACGTATTTTAAATACACTCAGTCAGCATGTTTGAAGTTACCCATGCTCACAATGTTTGTAAACAATGTTCCACTAAAGTTCTTAGTGGACTCAGGGGCCACTCAATCTCTGATAATGAAGAAATGTCTCCCACATGCTCCACTGTGTGGCAAGATTATCCACTCCACAGGAGCATCTGGTGTAGCAATCCCAGAGGTAATGACAGCTCCTCTGAATGTGATTGACCCTTTTGATCACACTGCCCACTCGCATCAGTTTCTACTCTCACAGACGTGTCCAATAAATCTTCTGGCCAGAGATCTAATTCTTAAATTCAACCTGTCCATCGATTGTAGCCCTGAAGGACTAGTGGTGTCAAAGTCTACACACTCAGTGGACACTTTGGTGACACTAGTGCCTGATCTGCTGTTTGTATTTGAATGGTCCCTCACTGATGAGAGTCAGCGTGCAGCCTTGCTCTCTATGGCCAAAGATAGACTTCCACCTTCATGCACATTCATGCATGAACAACAGCTGCATTGCACTGCTCGTGTTACTTCAGACCCAGCTGATCAGCTAGGAGATTCATTCATGCAAACACCACCAACTGACTTACATACTACAGATATCTGCTGGACAAAGACCACATGTTTCCTGTTGACATGCCTCACAGATGATGTCACACCACAAACATGCTATTTCACAGTACCTGACTCATTTCCTCATGTTTCTCTTGCTAAACCTCCTGAAGCTCAGTGGCGCTCTCTAGGCCCTCTAGCACTGAGAGCCCATTGTGCATCTGACTGGCAACCACTTGACACTTGTTTTTACTCTCCTGCTCTGGAGATGTACAGACAACCACTTATTTCATCACTTCCGGTCACCCCATTCAAAGAAGTGATTGACACCTCTGCATGACTAACACTGCCTACGATGACTTCAGACAACCCAGACCTCTCTGCTGTTCCACCCACATTGTGGGCCCAGACAAAGTATGATGTAGGTCTGATAAAAGGTCAGGAGCCCATCCAAATTACTCCTAAATCTTCTTATCGACCAAAAATACCACAGTATCCACTGAAACCTGAGGCAGCCTCAGGCATTACACCTGTTTTTCACTCTCTTCTGGAAGCAGGTGTAATCGTTCCTTGTCCCACTTCACCTGTGAGAACTCCAATTTTTCCAGTGAAAAAGATCCGCCCCACTCCTCCTGATGAGTGGCGGTTTGTTCAGGATCTTAGAGCTGTAAATGCTGCAGTTCAGGCTCGTGCACCGATCGTCCCTAATCCTTATGTGATCTTGTCTCAAATACCAACTGGCTCCACCCACTTTTCAGTCATAGACCTGGCCAACGCCTTCTTTAGTGTCTCTGTGCATCCAGACAGCCAGTACTGGTTTGCATTTGAGTTTTTAGGGAAGTCTTACACCTTCACTCGCCTTTGCCAGGGCTATTGTGAGTCTCCAACTATTTTCCACCAGGCTTTGAGAGATAGTCTGGCAGGGTTCAGTCTTCCACCTGATTGTGCACTTCTTCAATATGTTGATGATCTTCTTTTGGCTGCTCCTGATGCACAAACATGCAAAACGCACACAATCCGCCTCCTACAGTATCTAGCTGCAGAAGGACACAAGGCCTCGTTGTCTAAACTACAGTTTGTGTTGCCACTGGTTACGTTTCTGGGTCACAGAATCTCTGCAGAAGGAAGAGAGCTGGCGCCTGCGCGTGTTACAGCCATTGTTGCTCTTCCTCTTCCTGAAACAAAAAAGCAGCTCATGTCATTCCTAGGGTTATGCAGTTATTGTGGACATTTCATTCCAAACTACGCAGAACTTGAAACACCACTCCGCGCTGTTTGTCATGAAAAAGGCCTTCAAATGAGCTCTAAATTGACTTGGACACCACCTGC
>NW_023619532.1:4288-9234 GCF_014905685.2 Nematolebias whitei
TTGTGCAGGCGGTGGATGAAAGGGGGGGATGCATGACCTCAGTTTTGTTGCAAAAGCATGGTGACCGCATGAAACCGGTGGCCTACTTCTCATCAAAACTTGATCCAGTTGCTGCAGGACTCCCACTTTGTTTGCGCGCTGTTGCAGCAGCAGAAAAATCTGTATTGGCCAGTAGAGACATTGTGGGGTACTCTGATTTGACCTTGCTTGTACCACACGCTGTCACTCACATTCTAAACGAGCAAAAAACTGCTCACTTGTCTACAGCGCGTTGGTTAAGGTACCACACCACTCTTCTTGACATGCCAAATATCACCATCCAACGTTGTAACGTTTTAAATCCAGCTACACTCTTACCTTCACCTATCGAAGGCACACCACATGACTGTTTAGCTGAACTTGAAGTGCTTTGCACACCTAGACCTGACTTACAACAAGAACCTCTTGAACACCCAGACTGGGAACTCTTTGTAGATGGCTCATCTTCACGTGATCCTAACACTGGCTCTATTCACAGCGGTTATGCAGTTGTAACTTCCTCTTCCACCATTGAGGCTCGTTCATTGCCTCCTTGTTCAGCTCAGGCCTGTGAACTCATAGCCTTGACCAGAGCTTGCCAACTCTCTGAAAACAAATCTGTCAACATCTTCACTGACTCTCGCTATGCTTTTGGTGTTGTACATGATTTTGGAGCTTTGTGGAAACATCGTCACTTCCTTCATTCAGATGGACAGCCCATCTTGAACCACAAACTTGTTGCTAATCTTTTAGAAGCAATCACACTTCCCAAACACATTGCTGTAGTAAAATGTGCAGCCCATACCCGAAACACTGACCATGTCTCTAGGGGCAACGCAGCTGCTGACATAGCAGCTAAATCTGCTGCTACCACACCTCCTGAAAGGATCCACCCACTTCCTCTTATGGTCTGCTCATCATCTCAGACTACAGCCTCACCTGACTCATTCACCATCACAGACATGCAAAAACTCTCAACACCTTCTGAGCGAGCAGAATGGAAACGCCTTGGAAGCACGTTCACTGATGATATCTGGCTAGGTCCAAACAACAACCCCTGCCTACCTCGACATTTCTTTCATTCTTTTGCTGTTTTAACGCATGGTGGAGACCATGTGTCAAAGGGGGGAATGTTAAGAGAAATGGACACACACTGGTTTACTGTGAAATTTTTGAAAGTTGCTGAACAGTACTGTGACTCATGTCTGATATGTGCCACTCACAATATTTCAAAAACAATAAAAACCACAGCACCAGGTGCACACAAGACAGTGACTGCTCCTTTTCAACATCTAATGATTGATTTTATTGAATTAACGCCTGTTTTAAACAAGAAATACTGCTTGGTTGTTGTCGATATGTTTTCCAAATGGGTTGAAGTTTTCCCCACAAAACATGCAACAGCAAACACAGTAGCAAAGATTCTACTGACGGAAATCATTCCACGATGGGGAATCCCCCAGAGAATTTCAAGTGATAATGGGTCCCACTTCGCAAATGAGATCATGAGTGAAGTATCCACGACCCTACATTTTGACCTGACAAAACACTGTGCCTACCACCCACAGAGCGGGGGCGCTGTTGAACGAGAAAATGGTACTTTGAAAAACAAACTGGCCAAACTTTGTGAGGACACAAAGCAGAACTGGGTCACATGCTTGCCTATTGCTGTTATGTATATGAGAATGCGCAGACGAGCTAAATTTCGTCTTAGTCCTTTTGAAATCCTTTTTGCAGCTCCTCCCAATCTGGGAGTTGGACCGACAACTGACCCCACCAGAGATCTCAAACACTGTGATCATAACATGATGAACTATTGCATTGAACTAACCAAACACTTAACATCCATCAGGTCTCAGGTGCAGGGAGGACTCCCTACACCTGCGCAAAAGCAATTGCACTGTATTTCTCCTGGAGACTTTGTTATGATTAAATGTTTCAGGAGAAGGCGCTGGAACTCTCCCAGGTAGACTGGACCATTCCAGGTTTTGCTGACCACCCACACGGCTGTGAAGGTGGCTGAGAGAACTACTTGGGTCCACGCCTCCCACTGTAAGCTGTTCAAAGGGATCACTCCACCATCAGGAGAAGACCAAAGGAGCAAAGGACAGGAAAGACCAGGGCAACTGCCCGAAGAGTCACTCAGCACCAACGGGTAGCTGAGGCAGCGGTCTGTTAGGCCACGACCAAACCTAACAGAGCCAGGACAGCACACTCACTGGCGTCAAAACCAGGTGAGGCAGCGTCCCCATTGCCCCTCTTCAACCGGACGGAAACCAGGATATCGAGAACTAGCCCAGAGGAAAAGAAGCACCAGAGCTTAAGAGCTGGGTGCCACCGCGGGTGCAACAAGTATCGGAGTCTGAAAGGCTTGATACCCACGGGGGATCTACGCCACTCACATTCACCACCCACTGATAGAGCTCAGGCTCACAGTGAGGGCGGCGGGGTACCTAGACCCTCCAACTGATCAGGCAGGCAGAACAGATAGACGTTTGATACCCAACAGACAAACAACCATCATGAACTCCATGCGGTACCAGTGGAAGTCTTTTGCATTCTTTGCATACATTTTCGTTTTAGTTGTTGGTTTTATTTTCCTCTTACAACACTTTTGTTTTTTTCAAGACAAGGGATCTTGTCACACACAGAACTTAACACACCCACGCACCCGACGCGACTTATCCCAATTACTGAAACCTGACCATGAACATCAACACGACTACAGCACAAACTTATGGTGGCAACTGATGAATAGAACAGCTCACGAAGGAAACACCACTAATTGTTATGTATGCGCACACATGCCTTATGCCACACACAATTCAGGACTACGTACTCAACCAGTCTCCCCCAACCTACAGACTTGTCTGTATGGCTTGAGTATTCACCCAGGCCTACAACACTGGAACTCGCGAAATTACTCACTACCTTTGTCTCATATACTAATAAAAAATGTGAATTTATTCGCCCTGCAAGCCAAGCTAATGTTGGGACGATTCCCCAAGGGCAACTGTACTGCAACCTCTGATGTATTGCCCCTGCCCCAAATACCACTAACCCTACCAGAAATTATCACGTTAACAAACTTAAAACCTGAAACACTAGGAAATTGCGTATTTAATAATGGTACTACTTCAGTAGGTACTCTCCCATGGAACCTATGTAAGACAGTATACTCTTTCTGTGATCTTCCCCCACCCAGGACAGGAAATGAGGCAACTTACCTGTACTGCACCTTTTGCAGAGAGGGAGAAAACTTCACAGACGGAAATCGCGCAAGCGGTACGTCTTGTGATGGTTACAATTTAACCAATTGTGAGGGACTACTAACACAAAGAACTTTTCACATACACAAACACACAAAAGGCAGACAAAACGTGACTCGCTGTAGTGTTTCAGTTCCCGGAGATAAAGGCTCCAGGGTCCTGTCAGACTGGTATTTTCTTTGCGGCCACAAGGCATACACCGCTCTCCCTCCAAATTGGGGTGGATTATGTGCTTTGGTTCAGCTAACAAACCCAATGTTCGTATTAAGACAACCACCACAATCACGCGATAAGAGACCCCGTCGTTCACCTATGCCCAAAGTCACTAAATGGGGAGGGCTTACCACTAGCACGGGAGTACCATGGGAATACAGAATTTGGAACGGTGGTGAAAAATTCTTTCAACAAGTATTCCCTATGGTTGGATTAGGTGAAGTCCGCAACCATGTAGAGATCAATAGATATGCACTTCTCCGCCTGATTAATGCCACACAAATGCTAGGAAAAGGAACTCAAAATGAATTAAACGCAATTAGGAATATGGTTCTCCAAAATAGAGTTGTCCTTGATCTTTTAACGGCCTCACAAGGGGGCGTTTGTAAGATAATTGGTCAAGTATGCTGTACATTTATCCCTGATGAAACACACGATGGAGGTGCCATCCATGACGCACTAGAAGAATTGTCCCACTTAAAAGACTATGTAGAAAGCGGTACCAAAGGCGCACAGCCCTTTGACTTCTGGGTATGGCTTACCTCTGGTTCATGGTGGCAGCTTCTGTTGAGAATTTGCGCCCCTCTCATCGTCTTTTTAGTTTTGTTTTGCTTATTTTTCTCCTGTGTTGTCCCATGCATCAAGAACATGGTAAACAAGACCTTTACAGGAGTAGTTACGACATCCATCTCTGACATTGACATCAAAAAGCCCAGCCCATCCACTGAACTGTCGCCTAGGATTTCCACCACTTTTGTTTTAAGATAAAATGAAAATTCGTTTTACAGTTAGAGAACATCAATCCATTCTTGAGATTGACACGTCCTGCACCGATGACATCTTTGTAGTTGACTTTGACAGAGGCGGACACTCTCTGATGACTGAAACTTCACCCATTCCATCTAGACTAGAATTCCTAGATTTAGTAGTCTTAGTCGTCCAAAGTTGTGTTCTTAGGCTTAGACCAGAAGACCATGAGTACACTGGACAACATTTCCAGAACTAAAGACATTTCTTAATCTTTCATATTTTGGTTTTATGCTTTTAAATAAAAAATTTATGTTTTCTTCTTTTTATATTTTATGTTAATACTTTTTGACTAAAACAGTATGCCCTCCTTTGAGTTCTTTGTATATTTTCATGTTTTGAATTAAATTGAAGTTTCTTACCTGTACGCATATAAGCTTTTAAAAAAAAAACAGGGTCTGTAACCCACAAAAACAGCTCTTGCAACTTCCATTTGAAGTTTATGATGGTCCTGTGCCAAACCACAAGTGATGCACTGAACTTGATGTTTATCCCTTTCAAAGTCTATACTTATATATATATATTTTATTCACTTTGTTTTCTTATTTTGTTGTTCCTTTTGGAACAAAAGGGGGGAAATTGTGAAAAAAAATTTAATAAACTAACATGTATTGTTTAAATATTATTTAATCCATGTTC
>NW_023619533.1:0-2223 GCF_014905685.2 Nematolebias whitei
CATCAGGTAGACGCTCGATGAAGGTGAACACCTCTCTGTCTGAAGTGAGCCTTATCAGACTGATCTTATCCTCAACCGTAGCATTAGGATAACCTTTCAATCTGAATTCAAGATCTTTCAGGTACGCTTTTGTTCCAGTTGAACCCATCGGTCCAGGTAAAAAGCGTTGTACATATTTTGAGAGTTTTAGGAAAACATCTATTGAAAGAGGAAGTTTCCATGCACTCTGTTGCATGTTTGGTGGAGGAGACCTGTTCAGGTCTGTTCCTACCACTTTAGGTGAGGGTGGAGGTGTTTCTCTACACACATGTGGAGGTGCAACAACATCTTTCTGAGGTGGTTGTGGGTGACCTGGACTCTGTCCACGGTCTTCTCTGAGTTCCAGACAAACTCGCCCCACGTCAGAACTTTTATTTGTTGCTGTGGCTAGTTTCTCCTCACAAGCTTTTAAGCGTTCCTGTGATGTTTGACATTCACTTTGTAAACGCATATATTGTTCGAGTACTGCCTCTTTTCCCAGTCTGCATTTGTGAAGTTGTGTTTTAAGCACATCTATCTCAGTTTTGCAGCGGGAAACTTGTGACTCTGTCACGACGTGATCCCGTCTTAATGCAAAGTATTCTCTGGACAACAGCTCTTTAGCATCCCTGGCTTCAAATAGTGATGCATTAAGTAACTGTATTTTGCTGTTCAGTGAATCAACTTCTGCACGTGCATCTTGCGGTGATTGAAACATCTGTTCAGAATGTTTTTTTGTGAGGACTTCGTGTTCACTTTTAAATTGAAGGAAGTGTTCTTCAATTTCCTGAACCACCTCTTTTTCACTGTTTAACCTTATTGCAAGGTAATCAGCTTTCTCAACCACTGTATAGAATGATTCTTTCAGCAAGATTGCCATTTTAGCCAGCTTTTCATAGCTTGACCTTGTAATTTCTGTAGAGGTCACACTCTCTGCAACCTCCTTCAGATTGTCCAATAACTCTTTTGGGTTCATGCTGTCCACCTGTTTATCATATGGATGTAAGGATCCTGTCAGCAGCTTCAACGCTTTCTCTAAACAGTCCTTCATCTCATAAGGATCAAAATCTTTTTCTATCACACCTGTCATGGTTATTCACTGTGTAGCACTTTATCTGGTCAAAACAGTTGCCAGCTTCAGATATTTTACAGGTAAATATTTGTATTCAAGTGTCATTGAGTTTCACACTATTTTAAGCTCTGGGTTTACACAAAAGTACTGTTATAAGTCAACTTATTCAAATGTGGGCACCTATTTCGTAGGTTTTACCCCAATTCATGAATATTTAAGTAAATGCTTCTCTGTAGTGTTACTTTTGTGCTTATTTCTTAACAGATACTAGATTACCAAGCTTCTCAGTGTTTTTTACTCTAAAGCACTGAACTTAATAAACCTGCAATTTTTCTAAAAAGTCTCACAGCAACATCAGTTTAAAAACGCTTTTTTTTTTAAACCGTTCTATTCCAGAAATTCGCTATTTTAACAGTTACTCATTGAACCAGGTGGTGAAAAGAAAAAGAAAAATTATGAGGAATTGTCAGTCCTTCTTCAGGAAAACTGTTATACTCCTCTTCTCCTGCCATTATCTTCTATTTAAAATTAAATAGGAAGATATAGTGTTTTAGGTGGTAAAACAAATCATAAAAGTTTCCTTTTTCTGACATATTTACTCTTATTTAGTGATCTAGCAATTAAACGTGTATTATCTTTTAGCAAATGAGTAAACTTTATCAACTCTGTGAATCTCTGAACTGTATCTTTTTTAAAAAGTTTCTAATTTTTTATTTTGCACTTCCATCAGAGGAATCACCAGTGAATAAAAAATGTCCTGGTAAATGCCTTTCTTGCATAAATACCTTAATCACTTTTTAAATGCAAGATAACAGTTATAATTCAGCTTGAAGAACGTTTATTAACTCAAAATGCGTCTGACAGAAATAAGCACGTCTAATTTCACCAAAAATAACCTAAAACGAAGTGAAGCTGTGATTTCAAGTTTCTACAGGAGGGGGCAGTGTTAGCTTTCTACCAGCAGGAGCCTATGACAACTTCCTGTGGACGTTCTGTTGACATCCTGTCGTTAGCCGCTTAGCTTAAAATTAGCTTCGGCTAAACTCGGTTAAATCAACATTTCTGAACGGATTTCAAGCTAAAACGTGGCGTTGTTTCAACAAGCACGACTTTTTTGCATGAACATGAGTTTT
>NW_023619533.1:2323-9232 GCF_014905685.2 Nematolebias whitei
ATTTCTGGGTCACGTGACTGAATCTACCAATCATAACAGCGCGGGGGTGGGCTTTACATCGCTGATATCAGATTTAGTGATGACAGACACGTCTCTCAGCCAATCAGGGCTTTCCACACGGCCGTTTTCAACCAATCACAGATCGTTTTTCCAGCTAGCGTGTAGCATTAGCCTGAACAAGTCCGTCAACTTTTCGTCTTTTAAACTGTCAAAATGCACTATTTTCTGTTAAAAATGTAACGAATCAACTCTGAGCTTCACGGAGACGGCGCTCCGGTCTTAAAAATGTCTTTCCAACCATTTAAAACAACTCGTTCGAACGTATCAGAACCGAGCCGGGTCAGAACCAGAACCACGTCTGGAACACAGTTTAAACAGAATAAAGCGTTTTAACACAAACCCAGCTTCAGTTACACATAACAGACGTACAATTTTAGCTTTCATAAAGACTCATTGACTCTATTTCAGCTTTCAAAACATCACAACTGCAAGCTTTCTCCAAGCGTCGCAGCTGCGCTGCGTTTCACTCCGCAGAATCTGCACTTTTTTCATGCCAACATGATAATTCAATTGTTACGTGAATACAGTCCATTTATGAAGCGTACGAGGCCACCAGATGTAGAATGAACATATGCTGATATATATTCATAAATTAAACGGATTCTTTCATTTTTCTGGACTGGATAATATCGTGCATTGAATAATTAAAAATGTAACGTGAGACGTTAATTATCTTTGACCCATCAAAATGAACGTGGTCATTTATTTTCAGAATCAAAATTTTAACATCATACATTTACATTAATTGGCAAATTGAAAAATAACAACATGGCTAATTTAGCAAGTTTAACAAGGAGTAAACAATATGGCGATTGTTTTCTCACTTCCAGCAGTACAACAGACATTTCTGGAAATATCTGGAATGATTTGCTAGCAGGATAGAAGAATTTAAAGATTGAAGTTTAGAGGGAGGGAGATGGTGTGTGTGTGAGTGAAGAGTGTTGAACAGAACGGCACCCTCCATTCGACCCAGCTTTCCTCGGTACGCTCGGTAGTGAACTCGACTCATTACCTCTCTGATGATGAATCAGTGGAAGCGGAGCTCCAGTTAAGCTACCGGTCCAGCGTCTCCGTAGGATGGCAGAGAACCGTCCGGAGTGGTGGCGGGACTTCATCAACAACAGTTAACCTCACGGTGGACTCACATGAGTGGAGTCCTTCAGAAGTTCCACTCAGAGGTGGAAGATGTCATAATCCCAAAAGACTCGGTAGAGTTCTGGATCATGCCTGGACTTCTGTTCTCCCAAACGACTGGAGCTGCAAACTCTCCACCCGACTCCAACTGGGTTGAACCTCTTGCAGAACTCCTGAACTAGGAAGTGTTGCACCTTTTAAAAAGGGTCACTTCCGGTTCATTTGAGGACTTTCTGATTGGTCGATGGACCAACAGAGGTGTGTTTTTGTGATGTAAGGTGTTATTAAAAAGTCAAGGAAAAAGATTAAGATTGTTTAAGAACAGACAGAAGATATTATGAAGAACTCAGACTTCGTGGAGTCAATTCTCTAGTATCTTCCTGTAAAAGTTAAACATGACATTTCTTTTTCAGTAAACTTGCAGTTGACCAAAACTTGAACTTTGACCAACTTACACAACTTGCTCATTTCAAACAGACGATCAAGAAATTGAAGCATTACTCTGTAACATATTCCAACTTGATTTCCACCTTGAATGAGGATTAAAAATCATTATTACTGTTTCACAGTTAATTAAAAATGAGTAGTTCACTTCAACATTTAAAAATGGATTGAACTAACACAATTTGATTATCAAAACATTTGTAAAATAGTAATGATAATAGAAAAGAGAGTGTTCTTTCACTTGATCAATTCAAGAAAGAAAGTCTCAGGATGGGTCAACCTGTATTTCTGGATTCAAATCAATGAAATGACAGCTTCTGTCCCATAAGGTCCTTAAGGTCAGGATTTGACCTCAGGCCTAGTTCACTGCAACAGGAACTGTTATTTCATTGATTTGAATCCAGAAATACAAATTAAGCTCATCCAGAGACTTTCTAATTGTATCCTGAACTAATCAATTGAAAGAACACTCTCTTTTTATTATCATTACTATTTTTACAAATGTCTTGATAATCAAAAGTGTTTTGTTCAAATCATTTTAAATGTTGAAGTGAACTACTCATTTTAATTCAACTGTGAAACAGTATTAATGATTTTTAATCCTCATTCAAAGTAGAAATCAAGTTAATGTCTGTTACAGAGTAATTATGCATTTTTTGATCTTCTGTCTGAAATGAGAAGGAGTGATGTCGGTCAAAAGTCGGAGACAGTCGCAAACAAGTTTATTGGAACGAACTGTCATGTTTTTAAACCTATCAGACAGAAATAAGAAACTGGTGGCACCTGTTTCCTCCCACTTCGCCAAAACATTTCTCTGTCTGCTCCAAAACATTTCTCTGTCTGTTCCTAAAACATCTCACTGTTTTTCTGACTTGTAGTAACCCTCTTACGTCACTAAAACCACACCCCTGTTGGTTCTTTCAACCAATCAGGGCTTCTCAAATGAACCGGAAACAGAACTCTTTAAATGTCGACACTTCCTAGTTCCAGTCAGTTCTGAGAGCAGAACCGAACAGAAAAGTTCTGGGAAGTGAAGTGATCCGAAATTCTGGAGGATGAACAGAAGTTCCATGGAGAACAGAGAGAAGAGTTCTGCTGAGAAGGAGTTCAGCATGTTTGCTGGAATTCCACTTAACTTAATCCTATCTTTCGGGGAAGTTTATTTTGGAAGCTGGGCCAGTCAGCTTTGTTATCCTAAGTTGATGAGACGCGGATAAATCCCTGGAGGTAAAAAGACTCAGCCTTGTTGGACGCCAGGAGAAGACCTCTCTGAAAACCCACCAAGGTAAAGGGTCGACGCTCGGGTACCATCTAGCCGAAATCACTGGGAAACGTGCTATCTGGTTTCAAACAAGATAACTCCCCATCTTTTCTTTATTATCTTAGTTAACCCTAAGTATCCACTTTCCCTCCTTAAACTTTACTCCATCTCTTCTATCTCGCCAGTAAAAGATAAGCTAAAAGTCTGCAGATATTGATTTAAGATCTAAGGATATGTTTGTTGTAATAAGCTGCAAGTGAGAAATCATGGCCGTATGATTTCTCATTGTAAAGCTCATTAATTAAGCTGTGTAATTGCCTTCAATCAGAATAATCAAGTGTACAATGTTTGATGTTAAACTTAGATTCTGTTAATAAATGACCACATTCATTTTGATGGGTCAAAGAAAATTAACGTCTCATGTCACTGGTTTTTAGACCATCTCCCACACAGTATCTCTTTCACATATCTGTCAAGTAGCTCGAAAAAGAGAGAACCCGTCATTAAATATTGATTGTAGTGGAGCTCCTAAGCTAACTAACCCTACATCACTACACATGTTCTTGTTTTAGTATTTTACATCACTTTATAATGTAGCTGTTTTTTTGTTTTTTTTAATATATACCATTTTCAAATCTTTTTTTTTTATGATTGTCTACTGTTTTGTAGTGAACTAGGCCTCGGACAACAATCTGTCTCTGAAGACCTTCAGGGGACAGGAACTGTTTTTTCATTGATTTGAATCCAGAAACAAGGTTCCTGTGTAACCTGATCAGAAAGGGGGTCGCTAAAAAAGCTTACCTGTCGATCACACTTGAAGGGGTCCTCACACATGAAGCCCTACTGGACGGTGGAGCTGACATAACTATCATGTCAGCCAAACTGTTCGAGGAGCTCAGGACCGCTGCTAACGGTGTTCACAGGGAAATACCTCTCATAGAATGTTCTATAGAACTGCAGGGCCTCGCAGAGATGAGGACAACCCTAATAGCTATAGCTATGGTTCACATGCAGGTTGGTGAGATGACACTATACCACCCGGTACATGTGTCTACGGTTGACTTATTCCCATTTTTGATCGGCCAGGATTTTATAAATCGCTTTGAGGCAATTATAGATTATGGTGAACAGACAATGTGGGCCAGAGTGAGCAAACCCCTGCCAATACTCATGCCTCCTGAGACAGTCACAGACTGCCCAACAGCAGGCACCGCAGAAGGCACCAAGGACTTCTCAGCAGAGAACACAGTCCCAGTAAGTAAGCCTTTAAAAGCATGTGAAACCGAAGAGACCCAACCGGTGGACCCAACTCTGACCGAACAAGAAAGCCTCCTCTGTGAGCTGAGACAGTCAGAGCCCACCGGATACTACCTACCATTGGTAGTTAAAGGTGTAGAGATCCAAGGATCCCACACCGAAGATGCTGTACTGTCGCTGTGGACAGATAAATCAGCTATTAACCAAGCTTTCTACGAAACATTGGTTAAGAAACATTTGGGTCCAGTTCTGATAGAGAAAGCTTTCCGCTTTCCATTGTATCCCAACAGTTCACCAGTGATGACTGCGAAAGGAGTCATTAACCTGAAACTGATCTGGAACCAACGGGAACTGGTACACCCATTCCTCGTGGTCCAAGACTTACCACATGCAACCTACATAGGCTCTGACATCTTGGTAAGATTAGGTGTCCGAGTGGACAGCAGCCACAATGTACTGTGGTCACTAAAACCAGCTACAAAGGATCCTCCTGTGCTAGACACAGCAAACCTTACGGCTGGACAGACCATTCCAGAGGTCAGCCAGGAAGGTACACAAGATATACCAGCCAACCAACCGCCAGCTGCGGAAAAACCCTCAGTAAGTGATGACCAGAATTACCACTGCTTTGATAGCAATATATACAAAGATATGACAACACTGTACATGGATGGATGCTCATTCCACCACGAACAAACATGCAAATCAGGTGTTGGAGGGATTCTCCTCCAAGACCGAGAAGAGGTCACTTTTAGCTATAAATTAGGCTCTCAGACTTCTCAGTACACTGAAATAGCAGGAATCCTAATAGCTCTCCAGATGGCAGTAGAACGCTCCATCCAAATGCTAGTCATCTGCATGGACTCTAATTACGCTCGACTTAGTTTCTTGTGTCATCTTGCTCTGTGGAAACAGAACGGCTTTCTCACAAGCAACAAGAAAGTGGTCAAACACAAAGAGCTTTTCATGGCATGTGATCACTTGGTGACATCACATGACCTACAGGTCTACTGGAAAATGGTTCCAGGACATTCATGAGTCCTAGGCGATGACATGCGGTATAATGACCTTGCAGACTTC
Organism: Nematolebias whitei; assembly: GCF_014905685.2. Classification (NCBI taxonomy): domain Eukaryota; kingdom Metazoa; phylum Chordata; class Actinopteri; order Cyprinodontiformes; family Rivulidae; genus Nematolebias; species Nematolebias whitei. Next base: position 7,560 of record NW_023619533.1, read on the forward strand.
CTAGCCAAGGACGGAGCCATGGACGGCCCTCCGTGGTCCTTTGACCCCTCCTGGCTGCTCGCAACTCTGTTAGTACAACCTACAGCCGAGGTAATGGCAGTCACACGTGCACAGGCTGCAGCCAAGCTGGCTGACAACACAGTCTCTGTACAACCCATGCTGACTGACCCAGACATCATCCAACTTCAGAAGTTGGATCCTGCAATAAACTCGATGATGTTGTACTTGACTGACCCAGAGAAAAACACTCCGTCCGAAGCCGACCTGGATTCCAATCCAGACCTTAAAGTCCTCTTTCAGCTGTACAAACAGCTAAAACTAATCAAGGGCATCCTAACTTTTGCTCATGGGCCTACGTCCTCACCCGTGTTCGTAGTCCCCCATGACCACAAGGGGGTGATGTTAGTTCATGCGCATGACCTCCCGTTCATGGGACACAAGGGAGATAACGCCACGCTGAAAGCATTAAAACAAGTTGCTTATTGGCCTGGAATGAAAAAGGATGTCAAGGATTACATAAAAGGGTGCATGGTCTGTGGCCAGTTTCAGCCATCCAGACCACTCCACAGAGCACCACTGCAAAGTAGAGGCATTGCATTCCCATGGTCTGACCTCCAGATCGACTGGGTTGGACCACTTACTAAGAGCACTAGAGGAAATAAATATTTTCTCATGGTAACTTGCGCATTTACCAAATGGGTAGAATTCCTACCGGCTCCTAACGACACAGCACAAACAACTGCTATGTTACTAATGAATCATGTATTTTCAAGGTTTGGACTTCCCCTCAGGGTGAACTCAGACCAAGGTACACACTTCACAGCTGAAGTGATGAAAGAACTGTAGAAGATGCTAGGCATCAAAGTCAACTTCCCTGTTGGCTACCACCCACAGGCCTCAGGCCAAGTGTAGAGAGCAAACAGAACTGTGGTAAGTATTTTGAAGAAATACATAGCCGCAAACCACAAGGACTGGGACGTGAAACTCCCTCTGGTCCTCATGGCCATAGGGGCCACTCCACACACATCGACAGGCATCTCTCCCTTCGAGATGATGACGGGTTGACAAATGACTCTCCCTCTACACCTGTTGTACCAACCAGGCGATGCCGCCATGGCAACAGCCTACACCACACAACAATACATGAATGACTTGGAAGAACACCTTAAAAACAGATGATAAAAACAGATGAGACAGAGATTCTTGCCAGGGGACTGAACTTTGCGGTTGCACCAAGTAGAATTTCTCTGGTGGAGATGATCACAGCTACTGAGTCAGCCATCAGCAACAACAAAATTAAAGAGGCTGAAGCAGAACAGCTCAGAATCAAAGTTTCAGCCTGCCTCAGCAATGCCAAACCACCACCTTCCAACATCAGTAGAGGAGAGGGACGCACTCACCACTCTTAGCAAGGACAAAAACATCATCATTCTCCCAGCAGACAAAGGAAGGTGCACAGTGATTTTGAACCAGAAAGACTATCATGAGAAAGTTATGACACTCCTTAGTGACTTAAACACTTATGAACCTCTGAAAAGAGATCCAGGAAGTGGTTACAAGAAAAAATTGATAGATTGCCTGAAAATTTTGGAGCAGGACAAGGCTATTGACCATTTTCTGTACCAAAGACTGTACCCAGGGGAGGCCACACCTAGTCTGTATGGTTTACCTAA
>NW_023619534.1:0-9229 GCF_014905685.2 Nematolebias whitei
TATGTGTGTGAATTATTGACATACTGTCTTAATTTGTATTGTTCTTCTTTCAAATAAACTAAATTAAATCATAAACTCTAATGTGATACCAGATTCACACTTATGCCTTTCATGATTATGTTATTACAGGTAGTTAGGTTAAAATTTATGAATATATCCCTCCGTAAAGTATTTCTATTTTATTTATGTTTAACATTATAACATTATTCCACAAGGACATTTACATGATAAAACACAGTTATTTGTGCAATGGCAGAGCTTTTGAAGAAGGCTTTTGCAGCCTTTACTGGTGAGATCGTTAGTGGCTAAATCTCACAAAGCAAATTGATGACTATTTTAATCATCTAAAACTAAAAAAGCTCAAGACAAAACTGGGTTTTATTTTTATTTTTTATATAACCATTAAGTTGCACAATGGCAGTTTAGATCAGGAGTGTGGTGATTTATATGCTTTTTCACAGGGGAAAAGAGAACCCAAACTAGAATAAGCATGCTTATCAGAAAAACATATGATTGACTTAATATAGAAGGGATTTTTAGGAAGCCTGCCAACTTGGACTTTACTTCTATATCTAGTCACAACAGGAGTACAAACATTTGAAAACTTTTAAATGGACCTGAGGAAAGCTTGAAGCTTGATGATGCTCCCTGGGCATGGAATAAGCTGCCTAATTCCATTACTTTAAAATACCCAGGCATTTAATACTTTTAAAGGCCATTTTCAGAGGAAAAATGTTTCTATAGCAATGAATAGCACAGACTGTGTCTTTTTATTGTTAGTGTTGTCTTTACATAGTGTATGAGTACCAACAAAATGATTATTCCATATTTCTGCAAGTGTGCTTGTGTTACTGACAGGAAGGGAACTCCTCTTGAAGAAGTGATCTTGTATCTCAGAAAGAAACTTCTTACTTTATTAAAAATGAAAATAAAAAAAGACAATCTTACAGAATATTAAACTATATAAAAAGCTGCTCAATAATCCAGGTAGATACATCTAACAAGGTTGAGTTAGGTCCTTTGGAAGGATGTGGATAAATATATAAAGTTCACAAAAGAAGATGTAAAAGATGGCAGTTTGGCTTACTTGGACTGTGAGGTCTCAGTTTCTGATGGGGGACATGTGTAAACTGATGTACACCGCAAACCCACGCACACAGACCAGTATTTGCAGTTTGACTCCCATCACCCTCTGGAGCACAAGTTAGGAGTCATCAGGACTCTGTACCACAGAGCAGACAACGTCCCCACTAACTCAGGAGGCAAGAAGGGCTGTGACCAGTCTTACATTGGGGAACCTAAACAGCCACTGGCCAAAAAGGATGGCCCAGCACAGAAGAGCAACATCATCAGACCAGGACACTGAGGTCTACACTCATCTGCATCCTTGATAGGGACGAACGTTTGTTCAAGAGAAGAGTAAAGGAAGCCATGTTTGTGACGAGAACTCATCCATCTGTAAACGGGAGCATAGGCCTTCATGTTCAATCGTCCCCCTTTTACAATGCTGTTATTGCTAGTATCACTCATCCCCCTGTGAATAACAAGTGGCCATCATGGCACTAACGATCAGTCATTAGGCTGATGGTCTTTCATATGAACAACTAGTATACTGTAGGCTGTCACCAGCAAACTGGTGGATCCACTATGAGAAGGTACTATTTATGCAACTGAGTTTGTTGCAGCGCCTCAGACTGAAAGTATTTTGGATAAAAGACAAAATGTTTTAACAAAGATGAATCTGACTCAACCATGTCTGATTTATAAAAAGCTTTTTTTATTTTTATTTTGTCAAACACAACTGATTCTTTAGTTTTTTAAATTAAATGTTGAGACTTTCCAGGATTTTAGCCAGAGAGACAGATCAGGTATAAATGCATTTATTTATGTCCAGAAAACAAATGTTAGCGCTTACAAATAAAAATAACGCTAACAATAAATATGCAGCGTACACTGAACAGTGTTCCAACTGAGAGGACTGCAGCTGATCTGTCAGCACCAGATCCTCACTTTCCCCTTACAACAAGGTCACTGGTGCTGAGGTCTTTAAACTGTTTCTATTTGAATTAAAATTACTTTGATTAAAGGAAGAGTAAGATGTAAAAAAATGCACACAGAGAAGAACATAAGAAACTTTTAAATTACTGTAACAACGGAGCTCCTGCAGGGATTCCTTTATTGACTATTCACCAACTAGTAACTATAAAAAAGTTAATTAATGCTGGCTCATTTAATCACACGGTCTTAAATCTTTTTCTGTTCTAGTGTCAATAAAAGAACAGAAAAGATTTAAGACCACGAAGAAGTGGTGATTTAGATAAATGCAGACCAACACATATTGATAAAAACCCAACTGATCCTTAACAATACTTCTTTTAGTTATTTTCCTTACGTCCATACTTGTTATTGATTCCTTTATAAATGCTCAAAAATAAGTGCCTTTATTGTACTACAGTTCTGGTTCTAAATGATACAATAAAGACACTTTTGGGACAAATGTGCTAAAATACAAGAAATTACAAATGGTGCAATGGAACTGAAAATATTGTCTTATTGATTAAAAAATAACTTCTTGAGCCTTGTCAGAAGAAGTGACCTTTGTGTCAGAGGTTCAGGTGAGTTTTGCTTCAAATTGAGATGAACACTTCACTTCACTTTATTAGGTCCCTGAAGGGCAATTCATTTACAGTAACTAGTGGTGATGACAGCCAGAGCACATTCATACAAAATTTAAACATGACAAAATTAATAAAAACAGGGTAAAAAGGTACATTTGAAACAATATTAATAATATATTAAAAAATTGCTAAAAAAGAAGAAAAAAGAGTTGGACTGTAAAATCCAATAGCAACCTTAGGTCAAAGCATGAAATCTATGTTTTGTCAAAAAAAAAAAAATGATTGTGGAGATGAAGGCGTTCTTTAATCTGTTCGTACGCCTGGTAGGCCATATCTTCTGCCAGAAGAAAGAAGATTGAACTGAGTGTGTAGAGGATGAGTGCAATCCACCAATTTTGTGGGGGCTTTGGATACTGATCAGGACTTAAATGCAGTATAGGTCCATGGTGTCATTCAATTGAATCCCTATAATTTTTCCACATTCTTTGATAACACGCTGTAAGTGATTAGGTTTTTGAAGTTCAATAACCCAAACCAGCACAGAAACGATAAAGTGAAGACGGATTCGAAAAAACAGCTGTTGCAAGAGAAGTTTCGGCTTTTAATGTGAAAAATTAGGCTGCGAGGTTTAGGATACAGTGCAAAAACAATCAAAGATACATGTACGACTAAAAAAGGGCAACTGGAGAAAGACTTTACTAAATCTAACAAACAATTCTAAAAGTTTAACATTATTTTTTTCCAGAAGGCCACAGTGTGATCTCTGAAGGTTGTTTGTGTGCATAAGATTTTTAACATAGTAAAGTTATATGATCTGACGTTCTTTATCACCTTCTGTGTATTTGAGTCAATTTAAATTAGATTCAAATCTTATTTTTTTCCCTCATGACTTGGAAGTTGCTCTGGACATCTTTGCAGTAAATTAAACAAAGTAAATCAGAAAAATCGTCTCCTATTCAAATGCATAACGTACAACTTTGATGTGCCTTATTATGTCTTAAGAGTTATAAAGTTAAAATTGAAGAGACTTTAACTTTATAACTTCCATTGTTTCTTTCATTTGGTTGATGCCAACAAACGTGATGAATCCAATGAAACCTACAAATGTAACTGAAGCATTTCACCATTTAATTAACATTCTCATTTCTATCAAAAGTCAAACATTTCATGTTTAAATAATGGGCTTAGTGTGGCATATCGTTTGAAAAATATATAAATAAGTAAATACGTTTTATAAAAGTTTTATTAGGCTGACTGTAATAAGGCATCAGCATTCAGGATAAATTATTGAAAAGGTTGTTTTAATCTATGAGCTCATTATTCAAAACGCTCCAGCATTTAGTACTATATACATGCACTACAGTACATTTAATGGATTAAAAAGCTGGGCAAAGCCTATATGAAACAGTCACAAATCTGTGAGAAAATATAGAAATATATTTAAGAAATACATCTTTTGTTTAGTTGAAAAGAAAAATCATCATCTATCTGATCTTAAATACAAACACGTATTCGCAATTGGTTGCTCAAAACACTTTCTTAGTTCTAGATTATTTTTTTGAAGTATATTTTGGGAGGAAAAAACACAGAAAATTTGGTGTTAACATGGGACACGACTGCAAAGCTTGTCACTCGTATCTAAATTTAAACTGGTAGAGATTTTCGTCGTGCTACACAGCATGTCTCACTCACGGCTGGAAAACTGTTAAGTTCATACTAAAAACCCCTTAAGGCTCAGATTTTTGCCGTGAAACTAATAAAAGTTATATTTGAAAAATCCTTCCACCCTTTAGGCATAAGCAACGAAACGTTGAGTGCTCCTGCTCAGAATCTGATCCGCTTCCAGATTACGTAAACAACTGGATTACATCTGTGAAATCCTACTCTTCCTGCTCTCAATAATTAAGGGATTGACTCCTAATAGGCCACAAACTTTAATTCTTATTTCATTAAGGAAAGTAAAATGAAACTGGAGCCGTTTGTAAATTCAATTCAATCAACTTGCCAACAGTGGTGTGTGTGTGTGTGTGTGTGTGTGTGTGTAGGAATTGTTCATCTATAGCAGGAACATCTGCATAGCTGAGAATTTTCACGTCAGCTCAAACCAAGCTCCTCGGGGATTCCAAGCATATTGCCTACAAGGAAGTAATGCCCCCCCCCACACACACACACACACACACACACACAGGGCACACTCCTTTCCTATATAACCAATCAGTGTCGCTGACTGCTTGTGATGAGCTGCAGCGGTCGACTTATTTGTCTTGGTGGAACTTTTTTTTTTCTCTGATTTGTAAGAAAAAAATCCTCAGTTGTAATGCATCAAGTCAAGAGACATTAACAAATATTCTGAGTTTTGGAAATAGTCTTTCATAATAAAGGAAAATGTAAATTGACTTTAAATTTTCTTAAGAAATACTTAACCTTCAGCAGCGATGTATTATTAAACCAAACGTGAGAATCTTCTTCTTAATTGACAAAATTTTTATGGAGAAAGTAAAAAGACGAGGTTTATGAGTAAACTCAGACTACAGGCTTACTTTCTGCTCTCGCTCAAGATGGACACCTTCTCCTCTCCCTCCCCTGTTCATCTCTTCCTCCTGCGTTTGCTCTCTGTGTGTCTCAGAGCTCCTGTTACGCATCTTCCGAACGGGAAAAAAAAAATTATTATGGATCTGGTGAGCCGGACTTTCAGCGCAATCAACAATTTTTTTTCAACTAAACGACAGGGTCCTGGAGAGCCCTCATGTCCTGCCAAATCTCACGCTGCAGGGTACAGCAGGGATCCGTGGGGAGTTTGGCAGCTGATGTGTCTTTCAGTTCTGTCTCAGGATGATGCCAAAGACGTTTATTTAACTGGATTCATGATAGCAGGGTTTCTGCTTTTTGGCATCGGCAGGTCCCTATTATCAACGTTTGAAGAAGACATCGGCAGCAGTTTCGGCCATGGCAAAACTTATGAGTCTGTGTGAAGGTTTGGTTCATGCTATGAGTACTCAAAATCAGATGATTTACGAGATACACCATAAGATGGAAGCAATTTGTGAGAATTGCAGGCCACCTGCAGCTTCTAGGACTCGCCAGAATGTTGGAGTCAACCTTGAAGAAGGCTCATAGCACAGATCAGTGGAATGCCCATAAATCTGACCATTTTGGATCTGGAAAATACTAGCAGGACTCAAGGCTGACAAGAAAAAATACAATCTGCCTGAAGAAAATCAACATTTGTGGCTTATCTGAATCTGACTCCCCCTTTTGGCTTTGGATACGGGCCGACTATCAAATTTCTCCTGGGACATGGGTAAACTAAGGAAAAAGCTTCGTCTATCACAACCCCCTTACTCCCAAGAACTTCTGTGCAGGCTATTTAGAACTGTCGGCTGAACAACAACATCATCAGGATTATGGCATATCTGAAATTGCTTCATGGACAAATCTCAACGTCTTGACATCAAATGCATATGTAATGTGTTTATAAATGTGCTTGCTGGTAGAGTTTTTTTTAATGTCTCAAATTGTGTCCTGATTGGACAAGATATGAAGAGACCTTTTTTGTAATACCACTATCCATCCTCATGGCTCTTGCCTTTTTCTATTTAAAAATATTCTGATAAAGAATAAGAGGCCGTGCTCTTGTAGCAGCAGCAACGTGCACTCCGTCCATCTTTCGGACGACTGTACAAACATAATCTCACTGTATCCCGGTACAATGATAATAAAGCTTATTCTGATTATTTCTGATTCTGAATTGCAGTTCTTAGAGTTTCCAAAAACAGAATGGGAGGAAGACCTTTCAGTTCTCAGGCTCCTCTCTTGTGGAACCAACTTCCAGTTTCTGTCTGTGAGGCTGACACATTGTCCAGTTTTAAGACTGGGATTAAGACTTTCTTTTTTGATAAATCCTATAGTTAGGGTTGGCTTGGTTTCCTGACCTATTTCTTATCCTATGCTGCTATAACCTAAGACTACCGGAGAACAAATGGACCTAATTTCATCAATGAACAGTTACAAATACATACTAAAGAATAGTTAGTATTTGTAATTATTCTTTATTAACATGTGATTTCTGTCTTTTTGTCTTTCCTCCTAGAGAAATTTGGATGGCCTCCATCTTGGACCTGTCACTGATTTCGTTTTCTCCTTCCTGCTCTCTCAAACCCAGTCGGTCAAAGCAGATGGCCGCTTGTCCTGAGCCTGGTTCTGATGTAGGTTTCTTCCTTGGAAAAGGGAGTTTTTCCTTTCCACTGTTGCCTCTGTGCTTGCTTAGGATGGGAGACTGTGATGAAGTGAAAACTCAAAGCAGTCTGTGTGCTCCTTAGATAAATAACGTTATTAACTGACTTTATATGTATGTGAATGTTTCTGTACAGTGCCCTGAGATGACTTTTCTTGTGATTTGGCACTATATAAATAAACTGAATTGAATTGAATATATTTAAACTTGTCAGATGTAGTGTGGTTAAACCTCTTAAGAGTGACTGGAACCCATCTCTTTTGACAACAGTATTGTAAAATCAAACTATATCTATTGAATATAAACTATTCAATAAACCACTAAACTAAGTAAAAGGATCATAGAAATAAGAGCTAAAATGTCAGTGTTGAACTGACAGGCAAAGAGCAGACAGGCTGCTGACGTTTCTAAGGTAAATGCATATCATCTGTTTCTCAATGAGGTCTAACATGGCATTAAGTTACACATTCTTTGAGTGGAAAAGCACAAAAAAAAAAAAAAAAGCAGGGGTCAAAGTAAGTTAAGAAAACAGACCCTTTTCCTGAGTCAAACACAGCAAAGGTGTAGCCTTACCCCTCTGGTGAAACTAAAGACTCCCCCATTAACACACGTCTTATGAGTTAGACTCACCAACGTCACAAAAACTGAACAAAAACATATAGTGGAACAGACACATGTGCGCTTCAAGAGTTTTAACCAGTTAACTCAGAAGGTCTCAGACACTGCGAAGCTCTGAGAATGAAATGTGGGGTGTGTGCATGCATGTGTTCAGAGTGTTTTCCCACAACAAGCTGCCCCTGTGGCCTGATTCTCATGCCGGTCACAGGAAAATCCAGGCAAACGTAAACCTGTGACGACAGCAAGCGACTCGCGGTGTACAACAACAAGGTGTTCACGGCAGCTGTGGAGTTTCACACCTCTGCACATCTTAAATCCACACTGTAGTAACGCAGAAAACAGGATGTCTCGAGTTTGCCAAGCACATAATCTTATTAGGATGGCTCTAATCAAATCTTCTACCTTCTTGCCTCACTTGATTTCTCTTTTCTCTCAATCTATGCCGCTCAAATTCATGATAGTTTCAAAGCTGAGAGTGGAAGCCTCAGTTTTCTTGTGCCTCGAGAGCAGAATAGACTATCTTGTCTGAGCTCATGAGAAAATAACAAACATAAGTTTAAAAGTTTTCTCGACCTTCTGCGTTCTCATTCCTTTTAATTCACCTTGAGTAAGGAGTGGTGATAAATGCTTTTATTTCTGTGAGGACAGGTAATTTTTCACTCTCAGGGTTACGTCTCAGCTTAGATACAGTAAAGGAACCTAAAAAAAACCCACATTTGTTTTAAGTAGTTTACAGGAGAAGTTGTATACTGTGCTCAGCCTGCTAATTACCAAACAAAATATTACTAATAAAATAATACTCTGTGTCTAACTCAACTAAAATAATTAAAAGTCTAGCATTCCTTAATGCAATGAATATTGCTCACTGCCTTTCATGTCAGAGTGTTAAACAAAAATCATCTTATTAAAAAAAAGTTAGAGCAGTTTGGTCAAATCTTGCAAATGATGGGATGCTCAACTTCAAGTCAATTTTATAGTTATTCGCATCAAATATGGTACATGAGGTGGGACAAAATTACATACTCTGGGTCCCAGTTACACCCCAAAAATGGAAAAATATAAAGTATAAAAAGAAATAGTAAGGACGTAAGATATACAGTACACTTATATATATGCTAAATACTAATGATGTAAAACAATACGGCATAACAACAGCAGCCCGAACATGTGCAGTCTCATTTAATATTGTGAGACCTGTTAGTGCTCAGAGTAAGTGTTGTGAACAACTAGATGCTACTACTACGCTCAAATTGTTTAGCTCGGTATCTGTAAATTTCACTAAAACTCGGCCATTTTTTGTTGTTTGATTAGCTGTGGTGGCCATCTTGAACAAAACTGACTATAAAAGTTAATTGGCTGCACATGTACTTCTAATGATGAGATTTTGAAAAAAAATTGTTGTAATCTGCAAGTGTGTCACACAAACACACAGATATTGGGAAAACATAATTGCCCTTATGCCTTCTGTGGTGAGAGATCATATAACAAAATTATACAATATACTCAGAGCTTAGTAACAAGTTGCACGAAATCAATGAATCTAAAAATGTGAACCTTGGGATTTACATAAAACTGAACAATAACAATAACATCCCTTTCTTTATTATATGGTATGGTTATTAATTGTGTAAATGTGAGGTTGGGGAAGAAATGCAAAATTGTCTGAGTTTCCAGTTAATAAAACAAGAGCTTTACATAAAACACAAACTACTTTATAATACAGTATATTATATGAAAAAATATAATGTTCAAATATATG
>NW_023619535.1:0-2493 GCF_014905685.2 Nematolebias whitei
CACCATCTGTAGAGAGACTAGATACGGTGGGATCCTACCGGTGGCTAGTGTATCTACCGACGAACTGATATCTCTAAGCATGTCCGCAAAAATCCTATCCATTAGGTGTGCGACAGCGTAATCCGCTTCAACCTTAAGGGCTAACTCATTTACCGCATGTACGAGGGCTTTGATTTCTTGGGTGTGAGTATTCAGCACTAGAACAGTATCCTTTACGGTTTTAGTCACCTGTGTCAATTGTGTTAGTTGAAGGTCCATTTGCGCTCGGATCTTTGGGACCTCGCTCTCTACTTCATACACGTGTTGTTTTAGGGACGTTATACTGACAGTGTTGTATGCGGACAAACCCAGGCTAAACAGCGATCCGAGTGAGGAAGCAGCGAGTAAAAGCCCGCCGATGTCGCGCTTTTGCCTTTTATGTGTTCCACCCAACTCTTGTTGGGTGTAGGTGAACTTATGTAGTTGCTTCAGGACGTGTTGGATCTCTGCTTTAGCACCCTCTAGGGATACTGTGTACCATGGCTTGTTTAACCACTCATTTTTAATGTTAATGTGTTGTTGGACCACGGTTTGGGGGTCGAAGCGGACGAAGACCTTTCGAGTGTATAGGCGGCAATCTGTGATGAGCAGTCCCGGCTGGTCCCGGCTGGTCCCGCAGAGCGATGCCCGAGGTGGGCCCAAGGGTTACGACCTCGGCTTGCCCTGCTTGGGTGGCACCCAAGAGGGTGAAGATTACCAGGAGTGGTACCATCATTGTCCTATGGAAACACAAAGAGATAGGTCTTAGCTTCGTAGTGGTCAAGGGTAGGTCCTGTGAATTTAAACTATGGTTAAGTTTATTATCCATTAGTTATCTTCTGCTTGGATGACCCTTATTCCCACGAGGTCAGATTTTGTGAGATCTTTGTCTCCTGAGGAGTTATTGCACCCCTTGTGTGGTTTAACCTGGTTTCGATGTACCCATTTAACAGTTGGCTCTTTTTGGCCTTTACTGATTTTTATCTGGTAGACAACTGGAGACACTTTGTCGATTATCAGATGGGGTCCAGTCCATCTAGGCATCAGCTTACGGGCGAGAGTTCCGGTCCCGGACTCTCTTCTCCCAGTTTTGGGGGCAAACGTGTAGTACCAGACCCTGTCTCCCACTTGGAGTTCCTCGTGAGAGGCCTTTTGGTCGTAGTACGCTTTGCGTCCTTCAGCTGATTTTTCCAGGTTTTTCTGTGCGAAAGCAAAAGTGTTTTTAAGGTGTCTTTCCAAGTCTTTCATGTATTGTTGTGTAGTGTAGGCTGTTGCCATGGCAGCATGGCCTGGTTGGTACAACAGGTGTAGAGGGAGAGTCATTTGTCGACCTGTCATCATCTCGAAAGGAGAGATGCCAGTCGACGTGTGTGGAGTGGCCCTTATGGCCATGAGGACCAGAGGGAGTTTCACGTCCCAGTCCTTGTGGTTTGCGGCTACGTATTTTTTCAGAATACTCACCACAGTCCTGTTTGCTCTCTCAACCTGGCCTGAAGCCTGTGGGTGGTAGCCAATATGGAAGTTGGCTTTGACGCCTAGCGTCTTCCACAGTTCCTTCATTACTTCACCTGTGAAGTGTGTACCTTGGTCTGAGTTCACCCTGAGGGGAAGTCCAAACCTTGAAAATACATGATTCATTAATAACATAGCAGTGGTTTGTGCTGTGTCATTAGGGGCTGGTAGACATTCTACCCATTTGGTAAACGCGCAGGTTACCGTGAGAAAATATTTATTTCCTCTAGAGGTCTTAGTGAGTGGTCCGACCCAGTCAATCTGGAGGTCCGACCATGGAAATGCAATGCCTCTACTATGCAGTGGTGCTCTGTGAAGTGGTCTGGATGGTTGAAACTGGCCACAGATCAGGCACCCTTTTATGTAGTCTTTGACATCCTTTTTCATTCCAGGCCAATAAGCAATCTGTTTTAATGCTTTCAGCGTGGCATTGTCACCCTTATGTCCTGCGGACGGAAGGTCATGTGCATGGACGAACATCACCCCCCTGTGGTCATGGGGGACCACGAACACAGGTGAGGACGTCCGTCCATGAGCAAAAGTTAGGATGCCTTTAACTAGTTTTAGCTGTTTGCGCAGCTGAAAGAGGACTTTAAGGTCTGGAATGGAATCCAGTTCATCTTTCGATGGAGTGTATTTGTCTGGGTCAGTCACATACATCATCATCGAGTTAATTGCAGGATCCAACTTCTGAAGTTGGATAATGTCTGGGTCAGTCAGCATTGGGCGCACAGAAACTGTGTTATCAGCAGGTTTAGCTGCAGCTTGTGCACGTGTGACTGCCATTACCTCAGTTGTAGCTTGTGACGACTGAGCGTAGAGTAGCCAGGAGGGGTCGAAGGACCACGTGGGTCCGTCAACGGCTCCTTCCTTGGCTAGGGAGTCTGCAAGGTCATTGTAGTACTTGTCATCGCCAGGGACTCTGGAGTGTCCTGGAACTTTCTTCCAGAAGATCTGTAGATC
>NW_023619535.1:2593-9228 GCF_014905685.2 Nematolebias whitei
GGGACTCTGGAGTGTCCTGGAACTTTCTTCCAGAAGATCTGTAGATCATGTGATGTCACCAAGTGATCACATGTCATGAAAAGCTCTTTGTGTTTTACCACCTTTTTGTTGCTTGTGAGAAAACCGTTCTGTTTCCACAGAGCGAGATGACACAAGAAACTAAGTCGAGCATAGTTAGAGTCAGTGCAGATGACTAGCGTCTGGATGGAGCGTTCCACTGCCATCTGTAGGCCTATTAGGATTGCAGCTATCTCAGCGTACTGAGAAGACTGAGAGCCCAATTTATAGCCAAATGTGACCTGTTCTAGGTCTTGGAGGAGAACTCCTCCAACACCTGCTTTGCAGACTTTCTCGTGGTGGAACAAGCATCCATCCACGTACAATGTTGCCATATCTTTACAGATATTGCCATCAAAGAAGTGGTGATTTGGGTCCTCAGCAGCTGAGGGTTTACTCACAACCGGCTGTTGGGTGGCTGGTACATCCTGTGTACATTCTTGGCAGATTGCCAAATCAGTGCCCAAGTGTGACTTCTTATTTTGACCGTAGCGGATGTCTAGGTTAAAACTTTGAAGTGCCATAAGCCAGGTTGCAACACGTGAGTTTGTCACCACACCATCTCTGATGCGTTGGCTGTTCAGAAACGTTACTGGCTGGTGTTGTGTCTCAACAATGATCCTCTGTCCACCAATATAGCAGGAGAAATGTTTCACTGCCCACACAGTGGTCAATAGAGCCTTCTCACAGTCTGAATACCGTAATTCAGGGCCTGCCATTGTTTTGCTGGCGTAGGCCACAACACGCTTGTCTTTGTCGTGTATTTGGTACAGACCTGCACTCATGCAGTGAGGTGAGAAGCCCACTTCCATGTAGAACTCTTTGTTGTAGTCTGGGTAGACTAGACACGGGGCTAACTTGAGCCTGTCTTTGAGAGCGTTCAGTGCCTGCTGCTGTGTATCAGTCCAGACAAAAGGAACGTCTTTCTTTAAGAGTTCAGTCAGTGGTTTTGCGAGATCCGCATAATGCTCTATGAACTGGCGAGAGTAATTACACACCCCCAAGAAACTCTGTAGTTCTTTGAGATTGGTTGGTACTTTGAGGTTGTCTAGGCCTTGGGTGCGAGTCAACTGTGGTTGTATTCCGTCCGGACCTACTAAGAGGCCAACGTAATCCACCTTGGTTCTGCACCACTGGCATTTCGACAGTGAGATTTTAGCACCAGCAGTTGATAGCTGATTTAGGACGTGGTCGATCTCAGCCAAATGAGAGTCCAGTGTTGGTTGCCTCAAAAGGATGTCGTCCACGTAAATCAGTGTCCCACGCTCGTGGGCGTCTGGACATGCTTTGTTCAAAAAGATGTTGAACTCTGCAGGTGAGTTAGCGTAGCCAAAGGGACACCTGGTAAAGGTGTATTGTCGGCTGCCAAAAGTGAAAGCTAGTTTGTGTTGGTCCTCGGCGCGCACAGGGATGGTCCAAAAACCAGAGGCGACGTCGAGGGTCGAGAAGTACTTACCATCGGTGACCTTTGGCAGTTCCTGATGGAGCTGAGTCATTGGCCACCTGGATAAAGGTACTTGTTTATTTAGCTTCCTGTAATCTATGGTAAGTCTCCACTTACCATTTGGTTTTAAAACTGGCCATAGAGGCGCAGAGTAGGTGCTATTACATTGTCTGATTATACCTTTGACCAAAAGGTCATCAATGATCTCCTGGACAGGCTGGTATGCTGCCAGAGGGATCTTGTATTGTCTGACAAATGTTGGCGTTGCGTTGGGTGGGGTTGGGATTCTCACTGCGTGGAGTGAGGTCAACCCACTTTAACAGTCATTAAAGTGAAAACAGGCTTTCATGATGAAGCTGGCACCGTTTATTTTTTTAATCTTCAATGCTAAAATATATATTATTTTTTTATGACCAGCTCTGCTGGTCTCACACGATCCTCTCCTCCGGAGACAGGATGGGTAGGCTCATCTTCCCAGCTCCGAGCTCAGCTGGTGACTCACAGAGGCCGTTCCAAGACCCCAGCCGCGCGTAATCATGAAGGCCCGACCCGCGCAGACAGGCGGACAGAGACGGGTCTGCAACGAATGGTGGAAGCAATTTTAAAAAACATTTTACGTGTAAAAAAAAAAAATATTATTTTTAAATCGCTTCAGCAATTTTTTAAAACATTTTTTGTATAAAAACAATATTATTTTATTTAAAAATCGCTTCCACCGTCCGTCCCAGACTGTCCAGTCCGCCTGACTGCCGGGCGGGATCGGGATTCAGCCTTCATGATTACGCGCGGCCAGGGTCTCGCAACGGCCATCTTTGAGTACCCATCTCCAGCTTCGCAGTGACCTACGGAGCTATGAGCACACAAGGCTGGTATCCGGAACCCGAGTCTCCGAGTCGGCACATCGAAGGATCTTCCGCGGTGACCAGCTGAACTTGGAGCCGGGGAGATGACGTCCTGCCCGGCCTGGCGCTCCGAGGCTCCGGGTACACCAGCAGAGCTCCATCCAGCTTGCTCTGAATTATGTTGTCGGCCACCAAGCACAAAAAATGCCAGCACATCAGCATTAGACCAAGATGTTGTCAGTATTGTTTTTAAAATCTTTAAAATAAGTCCAGCTGCTGCTCCAGTCCGAGAAATTGCAAATGGCGGATTATTGTTTTGAAAAGTTTCTGAAGGATCCAGTGACTCCGCCCCCGACTCCACCCCCGACCAATCAGTGACCGACAGTGTTCTGATGTCACGTTTTAGTACCTCTTCATTCGGGTTAGTTTTCCAAGATGGCGCCGGTGTGTAGGGCTGCCCGTCTCTCGCTCTCTGCTTGTATTTTATTTTTGTTATTTTTACAATGGTTTGTGCAGTGTGCCGAGTCATATTTTCAGTATGATCGTCGGGCACTTTTGGAGCTCCGTACTTTTGCTGAAATTCCCGCGGAGTTTTTGAACAGCGTCCATCACTCTCCCCCACCGGTCCTATCTGAGATTCCTGCGTTCCTTCTGCGTGACCCTGGCCTTTCTTCATGGAGGAAACGTCGCAGACGTCGTGGGAAGCGTGCAGGGATTTTGGTGAAACTGAGGCAAAGTGTGGATTATTCTAACAGGACTCGCTCTGGATCTGATCATCTCCTCTCTGACCCGTGGTGCTCCCGGGGCCCGGCTGCTGGCCAGCTGCCCGCGCGCTCAGTCCATGGAAACACCTGGAGTTGTTTACCTGTGCGCCGCACCAGCAGACCAGGAGGAGCTGTTCTTCATAACCTGCGCCCGCTGGCGCGCGCGTCTCCCTCCACGGCTGTGCCTGTGTCGGACAATATCAGGATGTGTTTAATCAATGCAAGGTCTGTTTCCAACAAGACGTTTATCCTCAATGACTTTTTTAAAGATGAGGAGTTGGATTTTCTGTTTGTCACAGAATCTTGGATTTCTGATGGTGAGTCCAGCGCCCTGGTGGAACTACTTCCTCCGGACTGTCTGTGTTTCAATGCCCCGCGGCCATCAGGTCGGCGCGGGGGGGGATTATTAACAGTTTTTAAAGCAAACTTTGCGTGTAAACAGTTGTCCATCCCGGTGTCCCGCGCCAGCTTCGAGCTGAGCGCCTTTGAACTTGGACACTCTCCTCCGGTTCTGTGTGCGCTCATCTACCGCCCACCTCGTTCTAAGGACTTCATAAATGAATTCTCTGACTTTTTGGCTGATATCACTCAGAGATACACTCACTTTTTGCTTATTGGTGACTTTAATTTGCATGTGTGTTGTCAGGAGAAGCCCTTAGTAAAGGACTTTCTGGATTTATTGGACTCTTTTGGCTTAGCTCAGCAGGTGAGCGGCCCCACCCAAGAACACGGTCACACGCTGGACCTCGTTTTAACACGCGATGTCTCTGTTTCTAATTTGAAAATCGGTGACAATGTTTTTTCAGATCACATGCCTGTATTGTTTGACTTCACCCCCCCTTGTCATACTGCTAAGACGTGCGTTCCTGCACGTACGCGTTCCATTAACCGTTTCACTGCTGCTCGTTTTAGTGAAGGTTTTAATTCTGAGAGGATCGAACAGCTCTCGGTGTCTCTTACCACTGAGGAGCTAACCTCTCAGTTCAACTCTGCCTGTTTAAATGTTCTGGACCGTGTTGCTCCCCTTAAGACCAGAAAAACAAAACTTAAATCAGAGCCTTGGCTGAATGACGTCACGCGAGCCGTTAGGCGGCAGTGTCGCAAAGCTGAACGAAAGTGGAGGAAGGACAGGCTCCAGGTGTCTTTTCAAATGTTAAGGGAGAGTTGGCATCACTATCAGAAAACCGTTAAAGCTGCCAAATGTAAATTCTTTTCTGATTTAATTGTCTCCAACTCCCACAACCCCCGAGTTCTTTTCTCCACCCTGAACTCAGTTCTACACCTCAGTGAGCCTTCACCTCTGGAAGCCTCAACTGAGCTGTGTGAGAACTTCCTCCATTTCTTTTTAGAAAAAGTGGCAAACACCCGGGCACTCATTTCTCCACCAGCTCATGATCTGTCCATCCCATCTCAGTGCGTGGCTGTGTTTGACCACTTTGAGCCCATCTCTCTGTCCTCTCTGGAGCAGGTAATGTGCAGCATGAAGCCATCTGGTTCCCCCTTTGATGTGGTCCCCCCTCGACTACTAAAGGAAGTTTTTCCTACCCTGGGTCCTTTTATCCTCACTATTCTGAATAGCAGTTTATCCTCAGGTGTGGTGCCAAAGACTTTTAAACATGCTGCTGTCCAGCCCCTCCTGAAAAAACCTAACCTTGACCCCTCAGTCATGTCCAACTTCCGGCCTGTCTCCAGACTCCCATTCACCTCTAAACTACTGGAAAAAATTGTGGAGTCTCAGTTGAAACAGTTTTTGGGGGATCACGCTATCCTTGAGTTATTCCAATCTGGCTTCAAATCTCTCCATAGCACTGAAACTGCTCTACTGAAGGTTTTTAATGACATTTTCATATCCACAGACGCAGGTGATTCTGTGCTGCTTGTCCTATTGGACCTTACATCTGCTTTTGACACCATCGACCACAATATCCTCATTTCTAGACTGGAGCAGTGGGTGGGCATCACAGGGTCAGCCCTTAAATGGTTTGGGTCCTACCTCTCTGACAGAACCTTCTGTGTCAATATCAAAGATTTTAGTTCGGCATCGACCGCACTCCAGTGGGGGGTACCGCAGGGGTCCATCCTCGGTCCCCTTCTCTTTTCTTTATACCTGCTGCCACTAGGTGCTATCTTCCGCAAACACGACATACCCTTTCATTTCTATGCCGATGATTGCCAAATTTACTTCCCCCTGAGGCACAGAGGCACACGCTCTATTCAGCCTCTTCTTGACTGCCTGGCTGACATCCGGGACTGGATGGCTTTAAACTTCTTAAGCTTCAATGAGAAGAAGTCTGAAGTCATGCTGTTCCATCCCAGTGGCTCACTCATGAACTATGACATTGACCTATTCTCTCTAGCCCCGCTAGAGAAACAAAAGGTGACTAATCTGGGGGTGATAATGGACCCGTCCTTAAAACTCAACAGTCACGTAAACATGATGGTCAAATCCTGTTTTTTTCAGCTGAGACGGCTGTCTAAGCTGAAGCCTATACTCAACAAAAAGAACCTCGAGACAGTGATCCACGCCTTCATAACATCTAGGCTTGATTACTGCAATTCACTTCTGTTTGGAATCAGTCAGTCCTCCATTGCTCGTCTACAACTGGTCCAAAATGCTGCAGCCCGATTTTTAACTGGTACAGGCTATAGAGAGCACATCACGCCAGTTTTGGCCTCCCTGGACTGGCTACCCATTCACCTTCGGATCCATTTCAAAATTCTCATGTATGTTTTTAAATCACTGAACAGTTCCGCCCCATCCTATCTCACTGATCTTCTGCAGCCATATGTCCCACCGCGCTCTCTGAGGTCAGCAGACCAGATGCTTCTCTCAGTCCCAGAAACCCGTCGTAAGCTCAGAGGTGACAGGGCTTTCTCTGTTGCAGGTCCACGACTGTGGAATGAGTTGCCACTGAGTGTCCGGCAGGCTCCCACACTCTCAGTCTTTAAGTCTCGCTTGAAGACCCACTTCTATTCGCTTGCCTTTAACACGGTGTGATTTGTTTTGGTCCGGTCTGTTCTCTACTCTGTTGGCCATTTTAGTTAGCTTCTGCTGCTATTTGTATCTGTATTTCTATTTTATGTTTTCCTGTCTGCTGTGCATGTTTGGTTCTTTTGTACAGCACTTCGGTTGGCCTTGTTGCTGTTTTAAGTGCTATATAAATAAATTGGTATGGTATGGTATGGTATCTCACTTACCCTCCTTTTTCACTCCCTGCTTCCTTTCTTCCTCCTTATCTGTTTGACAGGTCTGGAGAGAACAAATTAGACCTGCTAAATTAAGCCACACGCAGCGCTCTGGTCTAGCTAGAGGGAAGCTAAATGTGTGTGTGTTTGTGTGTGTGTGAAAGATGGAAAGATACAATGCAGACACTCAAACACAAGACTGCTTTGAAAATTGGGTAAAATTGATCTAATGAGAAAGGCCTCAAGAGTTGGCTTCTGTTCGTAATGTAAAAACTTGTCGAGGTTGGGGAGAAGGAAAAAGAAGCTACGAGAGTCTGAGAAGGAGAGATAAGAAAGAAAGTT
>NW_023619536.1:0-9222 GCF_014905685.2 Nematolebias whitei
AGTGCTTGATAGGAATTATAAAAAGGTATAAAATATTAAATCCAACACTCAATAATCCAGGTAGAAAAATCCAAAAAAGTTCAATCTGGTCCTCTGGACATTCAAAAAAAAAATGTTTGTAGATTGAAGAATGTAGATTAATGCTACCTTAAGTACCATAACCTACATTAGTCTCACGTCGCTCAAGCCGAACCTACTCAAACAATCCTATTCGGGGGGGGGGGCTATCCAATCCTTCAGTTGAGTCTCGCCATAGACTCCAAAAACATTTAGGGGGAAACCAAAAAACCAAACCTCAAGTTGTTCGTCTAAAGGGACAACAGACAATTGAACCAAACTATATTTTGCCATGTAAATCTAACTTAAACCAAGTTAGGAATGGAAAAATGGTTTGGAATGCCCTTCTATAGATATAAATCCCTATATATACTTTTTCAGCATGACCCACCCTTTAATTGGTAATTGTAGCTGATCTAAACCATGATAGATTACACACCAGGTGCATATAGGTTCACTCATAAGCCCAACTAAAACCACATAAATGCATGAACACATAGAACCAGAATGGCATCCACTGGGAACTACCAGCAGCAACCTTCGCTGAAGGGACCTACAACTCCAATGTGGGTCTCCAAACTACATCCAGTGGTCACCTCTGCAGTTCAATGGAGGGAACCCCTCTACATGCTGATCAATCAACACCTCCAATCGTTGTGGATTTATCGTTGTGGATTATATGACTTTTTCCAATGGATTACAGACTTTGTTTCCAAGGGGTTAAAGCATTGCTGCAATGGAATTACCAACAACATAATGGAATTACCAACAACATTATGGAATTTCCAACAACATTGTGGAATTACCTAAACAGTTGTGGACATTCGGAGGCGTAAGTTCATGTTGGAATTCATCCCCATGGACAGGCGATAATTTCCAAAGGGGGGACTGTAGTGAACTAGGCCTCCGACAACAATCTGTCTCTGAAGACCTTCAGGGGACAGGAACTGCTATTTCATTGATTTGAATCCAGAAATACAAATTATCTCATCAATAGACTATTTAATTGTATCCTGAATTAATCAATTGAAAGAACACTCTTCCTTTTTACATTAGAATTACTATTTTAGAATATCTTGCTAATCAAAGTGTTTAGTTCATACCATTTCTAAATGTTGAAGTGAACCACTCATTTAAATCAACTGTGAAACAGTATTAATGATTTTTAAACCTCATTAGACTTAGAAATCAAGTTAAATGTCTATTTACAAAGTAATTGTGCATTTTTGATCTTCTGTCTGAATGAGTGGATTTGATGTCAGTCAGAAGTCAGGGATGTCGGTCGAAAGTCAGAGACAAACAGAAATGAGTTATTAGAACGAAGTGTCTTGTTTTTAAACCTAGCAGACAGTAAATAACTTCATCTGGCACCTGCAAAGTTTCTCACTTCTTCAAAATATTTTTCTCCGTCTGTACTAACCGTTCCTAAACATTCCTGCTGTCTTTTGACTTTTAATAACCCTCTGACATCACTGAAACACCACCCCTGCTGGTTATTTCAACCAATCAGGAAGTATCAAGTGACCGGAAGTGAGTACTCTTTAAAAAGTCAACATTTCCTGGGACTATTCAGTCTTCCTTGGGTGTTCCTTCAGTCTTCCTGCAGTTTTCCTGAGTCTTTCTTGGGACTATGGAGTCTTCTACATCTGAGTGGAATCTCTGACTGGAGTCTTACTGAGAGTTCCTAAGGAACTTTCAGATTTAATCAATAGCTGATGGATTTGACCGTGAGACGAGGGTCCGTCCATGCCAGCGGAGTCACAGCGCCTCGCTGTGAACTCACCCGGGCGTAACACCCTACAACTTCTAAGGAAGCTTGTTCTGTTGAATGGAATACATCGACACGACTTCGAACGATGACCAGCCACCCTGACCGGAGATGCTGAAAGGTAGCGTGCATAGGGACCTCTAGACCGGAGCTGATCCATCTGCAAAGGTAAATAGACGTCACGAGTTGTTACGCACTAAGTGGACCGGGGGTTTGAGCTGGTGTTGAAAGAATTCTGGTCAACAAACATACATCTTCCTTCATCCATCTTCCTTTTAAATCTATTCCTTCCCTTAAACTTTTCTATTTGCCAGTAATCCAGATGCCTTCAGAGGTGAATCAGCCTTAATCAGTAATGTTCTGTTGTCTTGTTAGTAAAACGTGCCAAGTTTTTATTAATCAGAAACAGATCAGCAAATCAATGTGTACATGTCTTGATGTTAAATTTTGATTCTGTTAAATAAATGGCCGCATTTATTCTGATGAGTCAAATATAAAATGGCGTCTCATGTCACTGATTAAACAATCCTCACAGTTATCTCGGTCACATGGCAGAAATTTAACTCGAAAAAGAAAGAATCCGTTGTAATTAAATAATTAATATTCTTTGTGCTTGAACTAGTTTTAAGAATAATTAATTAGTAGTGTGTCTACAGCAAAGCTGTCCCTGCATCACTACACTGCTCTAATGTGTAATTATTGTGATTGCTCCTGGATATGTATTTGTGTAATTGGTTTAGTATTTTGGATTTGTTGCATGTTTTATGCTGCTGTCTTGGCCAGGTCACTCTTAGAAAAGAGGTTTTTAATCTCAATGAGTTATTTTTCCTGGTTAAATAAAGGATAAATACATATACATACATATATATATATATATATATACAGTGGGGAGAACAAGTATTTGATACACTGTTGATTTTTCAGGTTTTCCCACTTGCAAAGCTTGTAGATGACTGTAATTTTTATCATAGGTACTCTTCAACTGTGAGTGATGGAATCTAAAACAAAAATCCAGAAAAATACAATGTATGATTTCTAAATAATTAATTTCCATTTTATTGTGTGAAATAAGTATTTGATCGTCTACCAACCAGTAAGAATTTTGGCTCTCACAGACATGTTAGTTCTTCTTTAAGAAGCCCTCCTGTTCTCCACCCATTACCTGTATTAACTGCACCTGTTTGGACTCGTGACCTGTATAAAAGACACCTGTCCACACACTCAATCAATCAGACTCCAGCATCTCCACAATGCCCAAGACCAGAGAGCTGTGTAAGGACATCAGGGATAAAATTGTAGACCTGCACAAGGCTGGGATGGGCTACAGGACAATAGGCAAGCAGCTTGGTGAGAAGGCAACAACAGTTGGTGCAATTATTAGAAAATGGAAGAAATACAAAATAACGGAAAATCTCCCTCTGTCTGGGGCGCCATGCAAGATCTCACCTCGTGGAGCATCATTGATCTTGAGGAAGGTGAGGAATGAGCCCAGAACTACACGGCAGGACCTGCTCAATGACCTGAATAGAGCTGGGACCACAGTCTCAAAGAAAACAATCAGTAACACTCTACGCCGTCAAGGATTAAAATCCTGCAGTGCACGCAAGGTGCCCTTCCTCAAGCCAACGCATGTCAAAGCCCGTCTGAAGTTTGCAAATGACCATCTGAATGATCCAGAGGAGGAATGGGAGAAGTGGTCTGTGGTCTGATGAGACAAAAATAGAACTTTTTGGTTTAAACTCCACTCGTCATGTTTGGAGGAAGAAGAATGATGAGTACAACCCCAAGAACACCATCCGAACTGTGAAGCATGGCGGTGGAAACATCATTCTTTGGGGATGCTTTTCTGCAAAGGGGACAGGACGACTGCACCGTATCGTGGGAAGGATGGATGGGGCCATGTATTGTGAGATTTTGGCCAACAACCTCCTTCCCTCAGTAAGAGCACTGAAGATGGGTCGTGGCTGGGTCTTCCAGCATGATAACGACCCAAAACACACAGCCAGGGCAACTAAAGAGTGGCTCCGTAGGAAACATCTTAAGGTCCTGGAGTGGCCTAGCCAGTCTACAGACCTGAATCCCATAGAAAATCTTTGGAGGGAGCTTAAAGTCCGTGTGGCCCAGCGACAGCCCCGAAACCTGAAGGCTCTGGAAGAGATCTGTATGGAGGAGTGGGCCAAAATCCCTGCTGCAGTGTGTGCAAACCTGGTCAAGAACTACAGGAAACGTCTGATCTCTGTAATTGCAAACAAAGGTTTCTGTACCAAATATTAAGTTTCATTTTTCTGGTGTATCAAATACTTATTTCACACGATAAAATGGAAATTAATTATTTAAAAATCATACATTGTATTTTTCTGGATTTTTGTTTTAGATTCCATCACTGACAGTTGAAGAGTACCTATGTAGTGAACTAGGCCTGAGGTCAAATCCTGGCCTTGAGGGGCCTGCCTGGAACAAGAACTGTATTTCATTGATTTGAGTCCAGAAACACAAGATTAAGTTCATCCAGAGACTTTTTAAGTGTCCTGCACTGATCAATTGAAAGAACACTCTCTTTTCTATTATCATTACTATTTTACAAATGTTTTGATAATCAAAGTGTATTTAGTTCAAACCATTTTCAAATGTTGAAGTGAACTACTCATTTTTAAATCAACTGTGAAACAGTAATAATGATTTTTAATCCTCATTCAAAGTAGAAATCAGGTTAATGATGCATTGTCTGATTTTCTGTCTTCAATGAGCAAGTTGTGTAAGTTGGTCAAAGGTCAAGTTTCGGTCAACTGCAAGTTTACTGAAAAAGAAATGTCATGTTTAACTTTTACAGCAAGATACTAGAGAATTGACTCCACGAAGTCTGGAATCTTCATAGCAATCTTCTGTCTGTTCTTAAACAACTCAATCTTTTTCCTTGACTTTTAATAACCTCTTACATCACAAAACACACCTCTGTTTTGGTCCATCGACCAATCAGAAAGTTCTCAAATGAACCGGAAGTGACCTCTTTTAAAAGGTGCAACACTTCCTAGTTCACGGCAGTTCCAGAGTTCAGAATGCTGGAATTCAGGATGCTGGAGGAAGTTCTGAAGTTCTGAAGTTCTGAGAAGTTCTCGGCAGTTCTGGGAAGAACGCTGAGGAGAACGCTGAGAGAATGCTGTGAGTTGGTTCCGAGAGCAGCAGAGTCCAGAATGCTCAAGACATCTGCAACTAAGCTGAACAAGAGAAGTTCAGAGGAATTATGAAGAAGTCTGTTCTAGGATGATCTCACGACTCCTGAGGTTTAGCTGTTCTTATGGAGACGCTAGAAGAGTTGAAAGGAAAGCTCTACACCAACGCTGAAACTATCATCTGCAAAGGTAAAGAGTCGATCTCAACCAAAGTGTACCGTTGGGTTAAGCTGGTCCAAAGGAGCGTGTTGTTCTGGTTATAACAGACAAATTCCCTCACCCATCTCTCTCAACTTAAACTTCAATTTCCATCTTTAAACTCTTCTTTTTGCTAGAAATCATTCCAGATATTTTCAGAAATGTCTGTTGTGAAGCAAGGTTTTCAACCATCGCCGTATGGTTTCTAATTGTACAGCTTGCTAAATTAGCCATGTTGTTATTTTTCAATTTGCCAAATTAATGTAAATGTGTGATGTGTTTAAATCATTTTTAAATAAATGACCCACTGTTGTTGGTGAGTCAAAGATAAACACGTTTCCGTCCACATTTCATAATTCAACACATGATATTATTCAGTCCAGAAAAATGAATGAATCCGTTTAATTTATGAATATATCACAGCATATGTTCATCTACATCTGGTGGCCCGTGACAGGTTCATAAATGGACTGTATTTGTGTAACAATTGAATTATCATGTTGGCATGAAATGAAAAGTGCAGAGAGTCGCTGTGTGAAACGCAGCGTTTTGAGCTGAGATGCTTAGAGAAAGCTTGCAGTTGTGGTGTTTTGAAAGCTGAAATAAGGTCAATGTTTCATTTTAAAAGCTGAATTTGTACATCTGTTGTGTGTAACTGAAGCTGAAGAGCTGTGAAAAACGTGGATTCTGTTTAAACGGACGGAGGTTCTGCTTGACCCGGTTCTGGTCCGGCTCGGTTCTGATAAGTCCGAACGAGTGTTTTAAATGGATGGAGAGACGTTTTAAGGACTGAGCGCAGTCTCAGTGGAGCTTTGAGAGCTTAATTGGTTACATTTTTAACAGAAAATAGTGCATTTTGACAGTTTAAAAGACGAAAAGTTGACCGGACTTGTTCAGGCTAATGCTAACATGCTAGCTGGAAAAAGGATCCGTGATTGGTTGAAAACGGCTGTGTGGTACGCCCTGATTCGCTGAGAAATGAGTGACGTGTCTGCGTCACTTCCTCTGAGTCAGCGATATAAAACCCACCCCCGCTGTTTGTCTCTGTGATTGGTTGAGAACGGCCGTGTGGAACGCTCTGATACGCTGAGAAATGAGTGACGTGTCTGCGCCACTTCCTCTGATGTCAGGTTGTAAAGCTCGGTTGAACCGAAGCCTTTTCTGTGCTTAAATTCACTAAATTCAGCTGCCACATATCCCCAAAACTCATGTTTCATGCAAAGAAGTCGTGCTTGTTGAAACAACGCCACGTTTTAGCTTGAAATCCGTTCAGAAATGTTGATTTAACTGAGTTTAGCCGATGCTAATTTTAAGCTAAGCGGCTAACGACAGGATGTCAACAGAACGTCCACAGGAAGTTGTCATAGGCTCCTGCTGGTAGAAAGCTAACACCACTACCTGCTGTTGGAAACTTGAAATCACAGTTTCACTTCGTTTTTAGGTTATTTTGGTGAAATTATACGTGTTTATTTCTGTCAGACGCAATTTTGAGTTAATAAACGTTCTTCAAGCTGAATTATTACTGTTATCTTGCATTTAAAAAGTGATTAAGGTATTTATGCAAGAAAGGCATTTACCAGGACATTTTTCATTCACTAAATTCCTCAGACAGAGGTGCAGAAAGAAAAATTAGAAACTTTTTAATAGATACAGTCCAGATATTCACGGAGTTGATAAAGTTTATTTATTTGCTGAAAAGATAATACACGTTTAATTGCTAGAACACTAAATAAGCGTAATTATATCAGAAAAAGAAACGTTTCTGATTTATTTTTACCACCTAAAACAACACATCTTCATATTTAATTTTAAATAGAAGATAATAGCAGGAGAAGAAGAGTATAACAGTTTTCCTGAAGGGGAGACTGATTATTCCTCATCATAATTTTTCTTTTTCTTTTCCCCCACCTGGTTAAGAGTAACTGTTAAAATAGCGAATTTCTGGAATAGAACGGCTTAAAAAGCGTTTTTAAACTGATGTTGCTGTGAGACTTTCAGAAAAATTGCAGATTTATAAAAATTCAGTGCTTTAGAGTAAAAAACACTGAGAAGCTTGGTAATCTTGTATCTGTTAAAAAATAAGCACATTAAAAAGTAACACTGCAGAGAAGCATTTACTTAAATATTCATGAATTGGGGTAAAACCTACGAATAGGTGCCCACATTTGAATAAGTTGACTTATAACAGTACTTCTGTGTAAACCCAGAGCTTAAAAAGTGTGTGAAACTCACTGCTCACTTGAATACAAATATTTACCTGTTGAAATTTCTGAAGCTGGCAACTGTTTACACAGACAAGGCTACACAGTGAATAACCATGACAGGTGTGATAGAAAAGGATTTTGATCCTTATGAGATGAAGGACTGTTTAGAGAGAGCGTTGACGCTGCTCACAGGATCCTTACATCCATATGGCGAACAGGTGGACAGCATGAACCCAAAAGAGTTATTGGAAGAGCTGATGGAGGTTGCAGAGAGTGTGACCTCTACAGAAATTACAAAGTCAAGCTATGAAAAGCTGGCTAAAATTGTGCTTTTGCTGAAAGAATCATTCTATACAGTGGTAGAAAAAGCTGACGACCTTGAGATAAGGCTAAACAGCGAAAAAGATGTGGTTCAGGAAATTGAAGAACACTTCATTCAATTTAAAAGTGAACACGAGGTCCTCACAAAAAACATTTTGAACAGATGTTTCAATCACAGCAAGACGCACGTGCAGAAATTGATTCACTGAACAGCAAAATACAGTTACTTAATGCATCACTATCTGAAGCCAGGGATGCTAAAGAGCTGTTGTCCAGAGAATACTTTGCATTAAGACGGGATCACATCGTGACAGTGTCACAAGTTTCCCGCTGCAAAGCTGAGATAGATGTGCTTAAGACACAACTTTGCCATGCAGAAAGGAAATATGGTGAGAGGCGTGGACAGAATGTGGAGACACACTGGGTTTCAGAACCAAATCTCCTCACATCACACACCCCTCCATCCATACCTAAAGTGGTAGGGACAGACCTGAACAGGTTTTCACTACCAACCATGCAACAGCGTGCATGGAAACTTCCTCTTTCAATAGATGTTCTGCTGAAACTCTCAAAATATGTACAACGCTTTGTACCGGGACCAATGGGTTCAACTGGAACAAAAGCGTACCTCAAAGACATTGAATTCAGATTGAATGGTTATCCTAATGCTACGGTTGAGGATAAAATCAGTCTGATAAGGCTCACTTCGGACAGAGAGATGTTCACCTTCATCAAGCGTCTACCTGATGCAACGAGAAAGGATTACAACCTTCTGTGTGAAGCTTTGATCAGAGAGTACGACCCCTGCACGGGACCTGCTGGTTTCCCAGCTGCTGACAAGGTCACGCAGGGCAAGCATGAACATCCAAAAGTCTATTACAAAAGAATCTTCCAAGCTTATTTTGGTTACAGAAATGAAACCGGAATGGAGGAAGAAGAAGGTTTTAAATTTGTTTTCAGCAAAAATCTCCACACTGACATAGGCATGTCAGTACAAATGATGGCAAATTTCAGAGAAAAATCCATCAATGAGATTAAACAGTGTGCTGTGAATGTGTTTGAGGCATGTTCTCATGCTAAGACGCCCATAGAGGAGTTTCCTGGTGTAAAGGTTAAACCCCACTCCCTAGAACTGGAAGGACGGCGTGCCTCGCCGCCTCCTCCTAAAACAGGCGAGAAAAAGCAGTATTTTCAAACTAACAAACCGCGTCATGAAGGTGCACACTGGGACAAAAAAGCTCCTCTTTCAGAGGATGAACGTGATTATCGTAAATGGGGTGTGCGTAGGACGCAAAGATATGGGATCCAAGAGGACCCGTATTATTAGGGGAGGTCCGAAGAGGAACCCCCAAAAGACGTACCTAACCCTCCCCCACCTCGGACGAAACGAACCGAGGCGAAAAAATCACAAAGGTTCCAGAAACAAGGCCCTACACCTCTGAGCTCGGAAGAGACAGAGAAAATACGCAGGTTTTTAGAAACTTTGAAAAACGCTGAAATGGGA
>NW_023619537.1:0-9221 GCF_014905685.2 Nematolebias whitei
ATTTCATTTCATAAAACCAACCAGTGTCAGTCTGATATACACACACAGTGAACAGATCAGGCTTCATGGGGACTTGACACACACAAAAATTAACTTCCTTATGGGGACCAACCTGATCAGCACAATGAAACATTGCTAAACATTACAAAAACATGCTTTATGGGGACATCGTAAATGTACACAATAAACATCCAGTAAAACACTTTTCAATTGACTATGAAGGTTATAACCTTCCTCAAATATACATGAACAACTGCACTTTGTAGTACATTAAAACAAACTTTCATTTGAAATACCTAGCATGACTTGTGCTAGCTAATATCTGTTAGCCTCAAACTCTGAACAAATCAAGCTTTGTGAGGACTTCTCACACAATGATAGGATTCCTTCTTACATGAGTTTGACCTACAATGATGAACACAGATCAGCACTGATTCAAGTGTGTTTCGGGGACATTGTGCCTAAAATAAGTGGCTAATGAATTTAATGACAAAAATTAATAAAATGGTACTATTTCATTAGAATTCTCAAATGAAAACTAATTTTGAAGGAGTAAAATTATGGGAAAAGCAGGTCATTTTGCACATACCTCTTCAGTAGTTTGATCCTGGTCAGAGTTTTTGCTTTAATATTTAATGTATGTGGAGGTTGGAGGTCAACAGGGGTACAACCATTGGTTGGCTATACTCATAAAAACCACATATATTTAGTGTTAAGAGAACAACCAAAAAGTCCACTTCAGTGAAAATAGAACACTTTGAAAATTAACTCAAAGCATGTACACCAAAAGTGAAACCAAACTGAAAAACGATAACGGTTTTTGAGAAAAACTATAATGCTAGTCATAATGTTTTTTTTATAAATCCAATCAGTTTTAGTCTGATATACACACACAGTGAACAGATCAGGCTTCACGAGGACTTGTCACACACAATAATTAACTTCCTTATGGGGAATAGCCTTATAAGCACAATGAAACACTGCTAAACATTACAGAATGTGGTGTGAAACAACTCTGCTTTAGTTTATAGATTTGTAAATAACCATTTTGTACACACGTGTTTTAAGTGGTGTTTTTTAACAGA
The DNA here is from genome assembly GCF_014905685.2 of Nematolebias whitei. Lineage (NCBI taxonomy): Eukaryota > Metazoa > Chordata > Actinopteri > Cyprinodontiformes > Rivulidae > Nematolebias > Nematolebias whitei. Next base: position 1,086 of record NW_023619537.1, read on the forward strand.
TGAGAAAATATTTTAAATGAACTGCAATTCTGCAGAAGCTCATTTCAGAACTTCTCTCTCCTTCTGCTCTCAATTTCTTTCTCTGCATGGTTAGAATTTGAAGACCTTTCTCCTTCAGTACCCCATGAGTTTCCAGTACTGTAATTGACTAGAATCTATCATCTATGTCAAAACTTTACCTCAGCCTTCAAGACCAAGAAGGGAAGATTCAGTCCATGTGTTTTTGCATTTGTGAAGGTTTTTGTTTCATTACTTTTGGCTTAGTTGTTGCAGACATTTTTGTACTTGGTTTTAGTATTTGCATTGTGTCAAATTAGTTGAATTAAACTGGACACTTTTCTCAGTCATTCTTTCTTTATTGTTTATTTTTATGGGGAAATGTGTTACATATTACAAATACTGAACACTATAAATTTTATAGCCTTAGCTAGTTTGCAATCTAGTAAAATTTGGTTTACTACATTAAAGTTACTTAAAGTCATTTATTGTAACAAAACAGTTGCTTTTTGACATTTGATTAGCGTAACAGGGAAGTCATCATTATATCAGCTAATCTTGACAAAAAAAACTTGCATGCCATCTTTTCAACTCAATCTAGTTTTAGCGGCTGCCCATACATTCAATCTGAAAAATATTTAATCCCAATCTGGCTTGTTACACCTCTTTTGTCCTGATGGACACTGTCAAAGTGTCCATTTATGTTTGGGCTAAAGTTAGGTTTGCTTCCAAAATATTAGTTCATTTTCCTATTTTCCCTATTTCCAATTGGTTCCATTTTGTCCATTAATTTGTTAGTTTAAGACATAAATCTCATTCAATTTAATTCTAAACAACTCCAAATGTTATACATTAACTTTCTACTCTTTCAGTTCATTTCTGATCAAGTAAAATTTAGTTCTTGTCTCAATCTTGTCATTTTGAGCTTGAAACTTTATAATTCATGTCAAATTACAATAACGTTTAAAATATAAAACTTACATTTTGTTCTATGTTTCACTATCCATCCAGCTGTCTACAATAATTTTATAAGTCATGTTTATATAATTTACAATCCAAGTTCCTGCCCCTTTGCTGTATGAGTCAACATTGATATATTTAAAAATTAATAATGAAATAATTTAATTTTAGATTTAATTGTGTTGACATAACAGGTTATTATAGCAATTCATGTTTTTTAATTCAAGTTTGATTTATTAAAATGATTGAGACTGATTTAACAAATTATGATTGATTTTTTAAAAATAATTTGTACAAATGAACAAATTTTCCCTTGAATCAAATAAATTAAAACATATATTGGGATTTTAACTCCACTATTAAATTCTCTTTAAGGAAAGTCATGTCAGAAAACTTAACATTTCATTATCTCATCTTACCTTTCACTGCACTGATGTACTTCACCTCAAGTAAGGCTATTTTGTCGGTCTTTAAATTGCATCCTTAAGATTTATTCTAGGTGCCATTTTTAACTGCAAGAAATAAGAAAATGTAAATCAGTTTAAGTAAAATTCAGTTAATTAAAAAATATACAAAAACTTTTCAAAATCCGAAGACAGTTATGTGTTTATAGAATGTTGCATTTTAAGCAGGTGCCAAATCGCTCACAAGAAAAGTCTAGTTATAGCTTTCATATATGGTGATGAGAATCCATAAATACATGCATAAGCTGCAGAGGATATGAGCTGAACTTCAAAAGAGTAGGAAGTAAAAATCTTAACTGTTCAAATACTAGAACTGAAGCAAAGGAGAAACTACATAGCTGAAGTTGGTGTAAGATTGTAACTTCCGTTTTGGGAAATGACAAAAAGGTGATTCCACCTCATTTCTCACTATCTTCAGCATATTTAATCTGCTCTAGTTTAAACACTACAGTACTTAGAATATTTAAACATTGACCAGGTTATTCTACACTGCAGTATATTTAAAAACAAGTTTGTGATTTGTGAAAATATCTGATTTGTGAAACTTCAGTAGAGGGCAATCACTCCACTTTTTATTCATCAGGACCACACTAGACCTGGTCCAGATGGGAAACTAGAACATTTAGACTCTTGAAACCTGGATTATACGATTCTAAATTTATAGTAGAATATGCAAAACAAAGTTTAGTATTTGTGAAACCTTTACTAGATTTGTAAAAAACTTCAATATTCACAATAGTGCTTTTTTTCCCCCCATCTGGAACTAGTCCAGCTCCAAAACTATAATATCTAAGCTTGTTTTAAAATATTCTTCTACAAGTGTAGAATAATCTAATCCAGGTTTGAAGAGTCTACATGTTGTAGTTTTGCATTTGGACCAGGTCTAGTGTGATCCAGATGCATAAAAGTACAGTATTCTGACAAGAACCAGATTTAAGGATTCGAACCAGATCACAGACAACAGGAAGGTTTGATAGATTTATTGATAAACAGCTTCTGGTGGAGGTCTGAGTCCTTGGGCCAGCACGATCCAAAGAGACAGAAAGGTTAGTGAATTTGAGTTCAACAGTTTTGTTTGTTCAGTTTATAACCACAAACCTTTATAAGCAGGTGAGGGATGATTTCCTTAGAGTTGGATTGTGTGATGTCACGGTTTGAGAAGGTGAACTGGTTTTGAGGCAGAGCTGAGCTTGAAGCAGTTAGGAGGATGATCCAAAAGACAGGTCCAGGGAGACAGGCGAGGGTCATACACATATGATCAGAAATCCAAAACCAGACTTGAATCGTGATCCAGTAGACATGGTCGTTGTAGAAAAAGGCAGAGGTCATTACCATAAGCAGAGTTGATAATCCAAAACAAGCAGGGGATGGTCAAGATGGGTAATCTGTAAAACAGGCATGAAGTCAGAACTAGGAAGACAAACAAAACTGTGGCATGGACGTTGGACATTTACTCACTGTGAGGCTTTCAATAATCTGGCACTGAATAGAGTGACTGTGGGGTTTAAGTAAAGGGAAAAACAGGTGAGCTGCATAAGGGCTGATTGCAGTGACTCAGCAGAGTAGGTGTGGTTAAGTGAGGTGCAGGTTGACAGGAGATGAGATGAAACATGAACTGTGGCAGGCAAAGCAAAAAATGTGACATATTCCCTGTTTATTCAAGTTTCAGAAACCCAATAAAGGTTTCACAAACCCAGGTTGGATTTTAAATGTTCTAGTATAAGTGTAGAATAATATAGTCCATGCTTGAAGAGTCTACATGTTATAGTTTTACATCTGGACCAGGTTTAGTGTGGTCTTCAATGTAAAAAGTGGAGTAATCACCTTCTATTGAAGTTTCACAAATCCAATAAAGGTTTCACAAATCCCAAACTTGTTTTTAAATATTCAGCTACAATTGTAAACTAATCTGGTCCAGGTTTGAAAAGTTTAGGTGTTATAGTTTTACACGTGGACCAGTTCTAACATGGTCCAGATTTTATTTTAAAAAAGCATTATAAAGTGTAACAAATCCAATAAAGGTCTCACAAATCCCAACTTGGTTTTAAATGTTCTATTCTAAGTGTAGAATAATCTAGTCCAAGTTTGAAGAGTCTACATGTTGTAGTTTGGCATCTGGACCAGGTCTAGTCTGGTCCAGATGCATAAAAAGTGCTAAAGTCACTTTTTTCTTAAAGTCTCACAAATCAGATAAAGGTTTCACAAATCCCAAACTTGTTTTTAAATATTCTACTATAAATGCAGAATGATCTAGATCTTGTTTGAAGAATCTAGAGGTTGTAGTTTTGCATCTGGACTATCTGGATCATCTGGAAAGCAACTTCAGTTTAGTGCTAGCTAGCACCATGCATACTGTATCCTAAAACATGTCTTCTTAAAACAGACTGGTTATCAGTATTTAATTCAATGTTTTTCACATAAAGAAATTACTTACCAACACATTTCAAAGCTTCTCCTCTTGCATTTCTCCAGTTTCAACTTTCCAGTCGATCGTACTTTGTCTTACCTTGTGAATTAAAGCTACTGTTGCTGACTAATCCTAACTTCCTGTTTTTTTAATAAAAGCGTGTAAAAAGAAGTCAGTTTCAAACAGAAATTTTACTTTGTATTTGAGACAACTTTGTAAAATTTGACAACTGTTATAACTACAGTTTTAAAACAAATGGTAAAAGTTAATAAAGTTAGTAAAAAGAAAAACATTTTATGAAAGCATTTAATTACTTATTTTCAATAACATATCTATCTATATATATCTATTTATCTTGTTTAATTATTTATTGATATGAAACATTTTTCTTTCTTTTTTTTTAAATAGTCATGTAGTTATGGTTCTTTTATAAATACATAAACTGTGACAACATATGACACATTCCATGTACTTTTGGTTGTTACTTATTTTATATATGCAGTAGCCTATATAGACCCAAAGATTGGGGACTTGTGGGTAATTTTCCACTGGTCAGATGGGGCGTTCGTTGACCCCCTAAGGGAGGTCGTTGGTGCACCAAACTCACAGAGCCTCTTCGGCATGGGCCAAGGATTGAGCACATCAAATTTCATGTCTTTAGCCCATTCCCCTGATTACGTATAGGTCATAATTGGTCTTTTAATCCCCAGAATGTGCACGTACGTGCACTAATTCGACACATATTGTTTGTGAGATCGAGACGAATACGTCAGTGTTCGTTTTGTCTTTCTACGTGCCTCAGAAGCCGAGATCTGGCCTTAACGAGCTCGTCCTTTGATCGTCCTTTGATCTGGTTACAGCGGAGGCCAGAACAGAAAGGTGTGGGCGGCTCAGACCATTGCACCCTGTCATATGAGAGTCAGTTTCGGCCATCTTAAACATAAAGGTCATTGAGTAACGTTGTGTGTTGCGTAGGAAGCGCACACACAAATGAGGGAGGGCACGTTGGATTTGTATCACCCAGATCTTTACAACTGTACCAGGCTCACCCTGATCTGATTTTCTAATGCCAAGCTGCAAGCAGAAACACACCCGTCCATCCATCCATCCGAGCGGTCAAAAAGAAAATAATAATAACTTCCTTCAGGAATAAGCCAACCACTTCATACTTTGTACAGGTGTAAAGCAAGTATCTGTGAAGGGGTGTGCAAGGTTTCGTGCACGTACGTGCACGGAAACGGGCGCTAAAGGCCCCGTGAGTCTATGCACTCCTGGGCATTTTGCGGATCGTAGGAAGCAGGTACAGAGATGAGACAGGTGTCTTTCAATTCTCCGTAATCAGATCTTTCCAATGGTATCTGGCTTATCTTTCTAGGACCTTCTACGCGAAGCTGTGAGCCAAAATGCACTCGTCAAACCTCTAGTAGATGGCCTCAAAAATAAAAGCAAGGCCACAGTGTAAAAAAATTAATAACTTCCTTCAGGAATAAGCCAACCACTTAAAACTTGGTACCGATGTAAAGCAGGTACCCAGGAAGAGCTGTGCAAAATTTCGTGCTCGTACGTGCGCGCGTGCGCGCGTGAAATGGCCCGTAAACGTACGCACTTCGGTGCGTTTTGCGGGTCTCAACAAGCACACACAGAGATGAGACAGGTGTCTCTGAATTGCCCTTGAGCAGACCTTTCCAATGGTGTCTAGCTAATCTTTGTACGACCTTCCTACACGAAGCTGTTACACAAAACGTACTCGTCTTTTCTCTAAGAAAATGCCTCATGCAAATACTCGAAGCCTAAGTATAAAAAAAACTTCATAACTTCCTTCAGGAATAAGCCAACCCCTTCAAGCTTGGTACAGATGTAAAGGAAGTACCCAGGAAGAGCTGTGCAAAATTTCGTGCTCGTACGTGCGCGCGTGCGTGCGTGAAAATGCCCGTGATAAAATACACTTTGGGGCAAATTGCGGATCTCAGAAAGCACGTACAGAGATGAGACAGGACTCTCTGAATTGCCCTGGAGCAGACCTTTCCAACGGTGTCTGGCTCCCCTTTGTACGAGCTTTCCACGCGAAGCTGTAGGGCAAAATGCACTCGTCATCCTGGAAGTGCGGCCTCAGAGGCCTAAATATATAATTACTTATAACTTCCTTCAGAAACAAGCCAACTACTTCAAATTTTCAGGGTGTCATCAGCTGAGGACCTCTCTCTAACCCTGAAAATCTTGTGTCCCTAGCTTTTTTCTTCTGTGAATTATGGGCCATCCAGCAAAGGCCTGACCTATTGACCTTTTGACTTTGGAGGGCCTGTTGACCCCCTTAGGAACCTCACAAAGGGCTCAAACTCACAGGTCCTGATCTCCACATCACCCTGACCGTGTTCTGTCAGTTTGGTGTCCGTCCTCATTTTCCCAGGGGTTTATGGGTAATTGCTTCTTCTGCCAAATTGGGGTTTGGTTGACCCACTAAGCAAAGTCTTTGGGGTGCCAAACTCACAGGTCCTGTTCAGCACATCACCCTGACCGCGTTCCGTGCGTTTGGTGTCCGTCCTGCGTTTTGCCTAGGCTTTATGGGTAAGTGGTGGTGAGAGAACAGGGCGCTGGTTAACTACCTAAATGAGGTCGTTGGTGGACAAAACTCACAGGTCCTGGTCAGCACGACCCTCTGACTGCACTCTGTGAGTTTGGTGTCCCTCGTCCATTTACGCTATGAATTATGGGTACCTGAAGTTTGAGAAAAACGGGGTTTCTGGTTCGCCCACTAGGCGGAGTCGTAGAGTCACGAAACTCGCAGGGTGTCGTCGGCTTGAGGCTACGACCTAGCACGTAAAGTTTTGCGTCCCTGCGCCTTTCGCCCTAGGTTTTCTGGGTAATTGTATTTTGGACTAAACTGGGGCGATCCCCCCTTCGTTTAACGCCCTAAACGGGGTCCGATCTGAGCGGGGTCGACGCCTACGCGTCCGTCGGAGGCCCGGCAACAACATATACGAAAACGGCGAGTCTGGACCCAGTAGAAAAAAAATGTCTCTAAGAGGCCCAAATTTTCCATCAAAGTGATCTGTGGGTCTTAAACACTTAGACCCTCTTTTGGCTGACTTTTCAGAACGAATTTTTTTCTAAAACCGCTGGGGCCAATATGACACTGGATTCTTATTCGGGGTCCTCCCAGCACCCCACGCTTCTATTTTGGGGTCTCTACACCCAACGACCAGGGACTTGTGGGTAATTTTCCCCTGGTCCGACGAGGCGCTCGTTAACCCCCTAAACGAGGTTGTTCCTGCACCAAACTCACAGGTCCTGTTCTCCACAACCCCCTGACCGCGTTCTGTGCGTTTTGTGTCCGTCCTGCATTGTTGCTAGGATTTATGGGTAATTGTCCTCCTGCCAAATTGGGGTCTGCTTGACCCACTAAACAAAGTTCTTTCAGCACCAACTCACAGATCCTGATCGGCACGGCCCCCTGATTGCGCTCTGTTAGTTTCGTGTCCCTGTTGCATTCAGGCTAGGATTTATGGGTAAATGAAAAACTTGCTTCCCCTTAATGGACACGAACGGTACCTGAGGGGCATGGCCAAGTCATTATAATATGAATTAACAATGTGAACGGACGGTGCCCGCGACGGGCACGGCCAATACATTATAATATGAATTACCAATGTGAATGGACGGTGCCCGTCTTGTACCTTTTATGCCCCTAACATGGAATTTCACGCTCCATAACTCCTGAACGATTAAGCCGATCGTCACGAAACTCAGCGAGTCTTGTACCCTCTTAAGCCACTACAAGTACGTCGAAGCACAACCTTCTAGGTGGTTCCCAAGTCTACTTCCGGTTAGCAACATAGCAAGTATTAGCGAACGATTGCGTTTTGTCGAGAATGTCCAGGAGATGCTCGGGTGCGAGTTTCGTGTAAATCCTTCATTGGTAAGTGCCTAAAAAAAGTCAAAAACTCTAAAGGTCAATTAGAGGTCACAGATGGGTCCCCCCCCCCGCCCCCAAGACACAGCCTCCCCAAATCTGGGACCAATCCCCAACATTTTGACAAAAAGTTGTATTTTATCATTTTTGACAGGTTGGTGGCGCTAGAGAGCAGAAATGTGTTGTGCGTGCCCGTTATGAACACTCTATGCCCATCCGTTGGCGTCCTATCACTCACCGCAGGTTGGTGGCGCTATGTACTGTCCGTGACCCTTATGGCAACTTAATGCCCATATTTTGGGAGTTCTTATCACTTCTGACAGGTTGGTGGCGCTAGAGAGCAGAAATGTATTGTGCGTGCCCGTTATGAACACTCTATGCCCATCCGTTGGCGTCCT
>NW_023619538.1:0-4853 GCF_014905685.2 Nematolebias whitei
AAAGTCATGATGAAGTGATTTAAAGTCATGATGAAGTGATTTAACGTTGTGATGAAGTGATTTAACGTCGTGATGAAGTGATTTAAAGTCATGATGAAGTGATTTAACATCGTGATGAAGTGATTTAAAGTCAATGTAGCTGTTTGTTTTTGGTTTCGTCATCTCTTGGGCTGGAAAAGCTCAGATTGTGCACGCTGGATGAAGTCAACCACCCAGCAGATGACCGTACAGAAGAAGCCATATTTGTTCCAATAATTGTAAACATTCAGAATGTCTCGCTTCTCTCCGCAGGTTAATGAGATTTACCACGACGAGTCCCTGGGGGTGCACATCAATGTGGTTCTGGTGAGGATGATCATGCTGGGCTATGCCAAGGTGAGTCCACACTGAAGCTCCTGAAGCTGACGTTCTCCTCATTTGGAGCCTTTTCATCCAACACTCTGGAGCAAACATTCCTGAAGTGTGGGGTTCCCTCACAGCTGGAACAAAAACGACAGATGTTGAAACCTGCTCAACTAAAGACCCACAGCCTGAGATTAGTCAAACAAAATGTCTCACCACTGTTTCTACTGCATGTTCACTAATATTTACATCTGTCATATTCCAAACGTGCTTAAAGGACCTTCAGTTTGATGACTTTAGTTCTGAAAAGATGTTGAGACCCAGGAGGTGCAGCAGAGAACAGGTTCAGGACTGAAACGATTTACAGATGGGTTTGCTCTCAGATTTAGGAGGATAAATGTGGACCGACCATCTTTCTGTTGGATCTTGGGAGGTTTGTGTCTGCACGGACTTCCAGCCACATCCTGCAGAATAAGAACAATCAGTTATTGCTGCCAGGAAATAAAACGTGTTCACCTTTTTTTCTGTCTCTTGTGTCAGTCCATCAGCCTCATTGAAAGAGGGAACCCCTCCCGGAGTCTGGAGAACGTGTGCCGCTGGGCCTTTGTGCAGCAGAAAGGCGACTCTGACCATGCTGAACACCACGACCACGCCATCTTCCTCACCCGCCAAGGCTTCGGCCCCACAGGCATGCAGGGTAAGATCAATCTGAGTTAGCCAGCACTGCTTTGAGCCGGACTGTCATTAGAACCTGAAGCCGGCCCGTCCGTCAGCGTACAGCACTGAATGTATCTGCAGCAACATCCATCCTGACATCTTCTGAAGGTTTTGTGGCTTTCTCTGAGCGCACTTTAAATGGCACAGAAGATTTCCTTCTGTCGCAGTTCGTTTGTAGTTCTAAAACCCACCTGAAGAACTAAAGAACTGAAGAACAGAAGAACTGAAGAACAGAACGGAAGAACTGAAGAATGGAAGAATGGAAGGACTGAAGAAAGGAAGAACTGAAGAATCGAAGAACTGAAGAAAGGAAGAACTGAAGAACCGAAGAACTGAAGAATCGAAGAACTGAAGAACGGAAGAACGGAAGAATCAGCTCCTTGTCCCTGCAGCAAGCTAAAATAGGCTTAGGGTCTTAGAAAAAAACAACAACTCTAAATAAGTCCATGCTCAATAATCCAGGTATATAATCCAACAATTTTCAGTCTAACTGAAAATTGTTGGATTGTATACCTGGATTACTGAGCACGGACTTTTTTGGTTTTGAACCAGTTTGACATGACTGTCGACGAGGAAGAGGGCTGGCACAAGAGGAGGGGGTGTACCAAAGACACCATCTTAGCACCAACATAACTGGTTTGTTCCACTTTGGAGTAAGCTGTTTGGGGGAAGAATCAGTTTTGTGTTGTGTGTTTCCTTGACTGATGAAGCCTTCTGGATGGAAGGTGAAACGTTTCAGCAAAAAACGAAACTGTCCAGATGACCTGACTGAAAATTGTTTTAAAAAAAAAAATGGCTCTCCTGTCAGGGATTCATGCACACTTATCAAATGCTTCTGCTTATAAACATTTCTTTTTCAGAATTAAACCATCATTTTGAATACATCTGAGCAGAAATAGACTGGATACCTCACAGTTTATAAAGTCGGAACACTTTGTGTTGATGTGCGTCTTTTCAAGAAGAAATACTGAAAATGTTCCTTTCATTGAGTCTTGAACTGAACCGATGCTTCAGATGCTTTTTTCAAATAATCAACAGTTTCTGATGATACATTGATCTTCTGTTAGCTTAAATCAGCAGAAGTCTGTCAGTCTGACAAAATAAATATATTAAGTTATTTTGGCAAAACTTTTTAAATTGTCACCTTTTTGAATATAACAAATTCATATAAAGCCAATGCCACATTATGGGAGTTGATATATTTTAAAATAAGTTATGCATATTTGTGTGGCTAAAGTAGTTGAACATTAACATGAACATTACTGCAAGACTGGAAATAATGCAGGCAAACTAGACAAACAAAATAATCAGAATTAATGCAAAAAACAACGTATTTGACATTTCTGATCATTAAATGCATTATGTATCACCACACAGTTATGTCACGGTAACGCTCCAAATATAAACCAGTATAGAGCATCCAAATCATGAAAACCTTGTTTATATTGTTATAGTCTCATGTAAGCTTCAAATCAGCAGATATTTGTGATGAACTACAAACACATAAACCTGACTGTTGTTGGTCAAACAAACATATTTTAGTTATTTAGTAACATTGTTTGACTCTAAGAACTAAAGCAGCAGAATCAGACACTCAAACAGGCTGTGCGCTCCCACAGCACCTGAACTCTTTTTGGTTGAACATCTGTCCTACGAGGCGTGGAGGCCAGCTCACCTCAGCTGGGTTGACGTAGAGCTCACATTAAATGTGTGACAGACGTTTTTAAAACACAGCGAGTTTACTCAGTTAAGCAATCCTCCATTAAAATACTTGATTTTAGCAAGATGACTCTCCACTGTCCAAACTTCCAGTCTGGTAAAGACAAAAATATAGTGGAGGTACATTTGTTTTGTTGTATTGTGCATCCCTAAAATAGGTTGCTGGTTTATTTTTTTTGGGGGGTGGGGGGTGCCCCACAATTTAACTCATGTGCTATGGTATGCTATTGCTAATGCTAATGCTCTGACTCACCTCCTCTCTAAGGAGAAGTTCTCAATAAAGAGAACTTGATAGGACACAAACATCATGAGACACTTCTACAGCTGTTTTATTGGATAGAGAATCAGAGGCAGGACTAGGACGGCCGGTGTGGATTTTCTCCCTAATGGAAATAGTTTTATTTTTAAAGACTCTCACGAAAACATCATAATTTAGAGTTTGATTCAAAAAGACTTGAAACGGCTTCATTATTTGCCATTTTTGACCTTTTATGCTAAACTTTATAGCAAGGTTGTACACTGTGACGTGACGAAACAGCTCTGCCATAAGTGCCAAACTTTCCTCCTTCACCTTGATTTCAGTCTCTCTTCTTGTGTGAAATGTCAGCATGAAGTCAAAATGAAGCCTTTTCTCTTCACACTTGGCATGCCACAAAGAAAATGAGAAAGCCGTTCTTTTGTATTCTTCTTTTCAGCAAGTAATGCATACAATTTCTTTTTAAATGGAGAGAAGTGGCGCATGAGTGACAGATAGGGGTTATATTCTGCCTTCTGCACTTTGTAAATGATGAGAAATTGAGGATAACCTTCTTGTTTCCACTGGGGAGTCTCTGTAAATGAACTGACTTTGAGGCATTATTGAAAAATTTTACATGCACAGCTCAAACCATCCAACCAGCCTCCACCGACCTGCAGCCTCCTACTGTAGACAGACGAGATTTTTCTATGATTTACAGCTGAATACAACACTTTAACCATTAAATAAAACATTAACAGTACTGACAAGATGCACAATGTTTCATGAATCTACAGAAAGTCTGTAGATGGATGGACAGGTGGATCTACAGATAGTTTGTAGATTGATGGACAGGTGGATCTATAGATTGTAGATGGATGGACAGGTGGATCTATAGATTGTAGATTGATGGACAGGTGGATCTTTAGATTGTAGATTGATGGACAGGTGGATCTTTAGATATTTTGTAGATTGATGGACAGGTGGATCTATAGATGTTTTGTAGATTGATGGACAGGTGGATCTATAGATGTTTTGTAGATTGATGGACAGGTGGATCCATAGATAGTTTGTAGATTGATGGACAGGTGGATCTATAGTTTGTAGATTGATGGACAGGTGGATCTATAGATTGTAGATTGATGGACAGGTGGATCTATAGATAGTAGATTGATGGACAGGTGGATCTATAGATAGTTTGTAGATTGATGGACAGGTGGATCTATAGTTTGTAGATTGATGGACAGGTGGATCTATAGATTGTAGATTGATGGACAGGTGGATCTATAGTTTGTAGATTGATGGACAGGTGGATCTATAGATTGTAGATTGATGGACAGGTGGATCTATAGATTGTAGATTGATTGACAGGTGGATCTATAGATAGTTTGTAGATTGATGGACAGGTAGATCTATAGATAGTTTGTAGATTGATGGACAGGTAGATCTATAGATAGTTTGTAGATTGATGGACAGGTAGATCTATAGATTGTAGATTGATGGACAGGTAGATCTATAGATAGTAGATTGATGGACAGGTAGATCTATAGATTGTAGATTGATGGACAGGTGGATCTATAGATTGTAGATTGATTGACAGGTGGATCTATAGATTGTAGATTGATGGACAGGTGGATCTATAGATTGTAGATTGATGGACAGGTGGATCTATAGATTGTAGATTGATGGACAGGTAGATCTATAGATTGTAGATGGATGGACAGGTGGATCTATAGATTGTAGATCGATGGACAGGTGAATCTATAGATAGTCTGTAGATGGATGGACAGGTGGATCTATAGATTGTAGATGGATGGACAGGTGGATCTATAGATTGTAG
>NW_023619538.1:4863-6232 GCF_014905685.2 Nematolebias whitei
TCTATAGATTGTAGATGGATGGACAGGTGGATCTATAGATTGTAGATTGATGGACAGGTGGATCTATAGATTGTAGATTGATGGACAGGTGGATCTATAGATTGTAGATGGATGGACAGGTGAATAGTGGGTGAAAGCTTCCTTTCTAGTTTTGGAGTTAAACAATGACCTCAGTGGCTTTCACACACTTTTTTTTTTTTGCAGATTGTAAATGAATATACTAAAATTTTAATGATAATTAAACCCTTTATATTTTGTATTCCATCTATCTGCTGGGAACAAACTGGGAGCTCCCGGTTGAAGATGAATAAAATCCAGCATTTCACAGCAGTTTGCTTTGATGCCTTCAGGGACATTAGGACGTGATCGTTTTTTTTTTCTCTCTTTCTCTAGTTAAAACAGAAAGATTTGATTGGAGTCTGGGGGAAAACACCTTCCATCGCCTCTCTTTGTTGTCTGTCCTTCAGTGACAGTCGGACTCTGAAGAGCTTGGAGGCGAGGTGCCATTAAACTCTTCTGTTTGTGTCTGTGACATGTTTTCAAATGGAATCATTGCTACAGACGGACAGAATCAAACCACATGATCAGATTTCAGCCCACTGACAGTGAACAGACATTAGGAAGTTGATGGGAAAGATGGAAGCACAAGTAACACATTCATTTCAATAAAAACCATCCCGGCATCAAGTGTTTTCCACCTCACAGGATTTTAAATCACACCCACACAGCACTTTTACAATCATGTCCTCAAATTACAGCCAAACATCATTAAACATTCCAGAAAAATCTGCTTTTTAAATCATGAAAGTCTGATATGAAACTCAAAACAAGCATCTTCAGTGCTTTAGGCTTCAAAACTTAAATGTTTAGTAAAGTCAGTTTTGTGCTGATGGAACCAGGATCAGCCCCTGATCCTTGATCCATCAAAACAAAGATCCTTTGACTTCTCTGAGTAAATAAATTCTCCATTTCTGGATTGATGATTAGTTTGCTCACTTTGAGTAAATCTGCTGCAAAAAGAGAAACTCCAAATCAAAAGTCAGATACGTTTTACTTCTTCAGACAAAGAACTACAAATACCACTCAGCTGCTTCCAATCTGCCTAATGACCTCACCTGTTCACTAATTAACTCACCTGTTTATTATAGAACTCATCAGTTCAGCAGTGAACCTGTTTATTACATAAATCACCTGTTCAGTAGTTAGCTCACCTGTTTATTGTATAACTCACCTGTTCAGTAATTAACTCACTTTTTCATTATACAACTCACCTGTTCAGTATTTAACTTACATGTTCCATATGTAACTCACCTGTTCTATAGTTAACTCGCCTGTTTATTATGTTACTCATCTGTTCAATAAACTCACT
>NW_023619538.1:6242-9218 GCF_014905685.2 Nematolebias whitei
TTAACTCGCCTGTTTATTATGTTACTCATCTGTTCAATAAACTCACTTGTTTATTATACAACCCACCTGTTCAGTAATTAATTTGCCTGTTTATTATAGAACTCACCTGTTCAGAAGTTAACTCCCCTATTTATTATGTAACTCACCTGTTTTATTATAGAAATAATCTATTCAGTAGTTAACTCGCCTGCTTTTTATAGAACTCACCTGTTCAGTAATTATCAGTTCATGTTAACTCTGCCTCAGTTTATATCCTGGTTTTCAGTTGTTTTTTGGTCTCCGGTGTTTCTGTCTTTGCCTTTTGGATATATATATATATATATATTTATATTTTAAATATATATATATATACAATTTTTTTTCCTAACAAACTCCTGTTTTTGTAACTGTTTTCTTCTGTGGTATTTTAATTAACATGTCTTCCTGCTGAAGTGACTGACGTTTGTTTTTCCTGACATTTTGTTCCGCAGCTCTTTTAATCTGCTCTCAGCAGGTTGAATGGCCTCACAGGATGTTTGAGCTATTTCTTCGTAGAGCTTACACACTAAAATTTAAAAAGTGGTTTATTTTTAATTATCAGTTTTCTACCCGTTAGTTCAGATTATATTCATGGACATGAGGTTTCTGATGGTTCTGGCTGTATTTATTGGAGATTTGGGACAACATTTGCCTGAGACAGGGAGGCTGTGGGAGGAACTCATGGTTTCTTTTAGACAAAGGGAAGAGTGTTTTCTACTACGATGCAAGTCCAGATGTTCATAAAGCAACACGGTGCTTCAGAGCTGGAGCAGTTCTGGTGCTCCTTTTAGTTTTTAAAATCTTTCCTCGTTTTCATGCAGATGACTTGCTTTTAAATCCCGAACAGCTGAAGCTGGACTCTGAGACCAAGATGACTCAGGTGTGAAGGTTGCTCAAGTTTTATACCTACCCCCCCCCCCCCCCCCACACACACACACACACACACACACACACACACACACACACACACTTCCAGAGTCTCTGTTGCTCTGAAGGTCCTCGGGTTTAAGCTGCCCCTTTAGAACCACTAGGAACAGTTTTCAAAAAAAAAAAGTTTAATCACTTTTCCAGAACTGACTTTCACCTCTTCCCTTCATTTCATTTCCAGACCAACAGAATAATTCAGATGCGTATTGTCATGATTGTTTTGGTTCATTTTGGTTCTTTTTTCTTTATCGAGCTGCAAAAACAAAAACACCAAACTGTTGCAAACAAACTTACAAAGAAAATGGAAAAAAGGAAACCCAACCCTACAACAATATGCCTGGCTAATATAACCTAAAGCTGCTAATATTACCTGCTGGATGTTAATATTACCTGCTGGATGTTAATATTACCTGCTTAATATTATTATTAGCTGCTTAGTGTTCATTTTAGCTGCTTAAAGCTCACATTCATGTTCGTTGTGGAGGCTGGAACCCTCAGGCAGGAACTGCGCAGCCTTCAGATTATCTCATGCTTCTATCTGCTGCAGCTTCTGTGGCTCGGGAATGAACTAATCCTTCAGAGGAGCTAATCTAGATTTTCATCAGCTCTGAGGATTTTTCTATTGAAAGGATTGCAGCTGGATGAAAAGAAAGAAGTGTTGGGCTGAAGCTAAAACCAGAGTTTGAGTGTTTTCTTCTGGAGCTCCATGATATCGGGTTTCATTTTGGTTTTGAATCCATTCCCCCTCATTTTTTAAATTTAATTTAATTTTTTTAAAACTGATTTGCATAAAAACAATCACAAAACAAATTTTACTTTTCTCAGGGGTGTCTTCTGTGTTCCTACAAATAAAAAAGTGTAAAGTTTTGGAGATGATTTCAGTGTTTTGACAAAACTAAAACAATAATTAGTTCAGGGACTACCGTACATGCAGGCGTCTCAGAAAGACGGTTGACTTGTGACTCAGTGATGTAATGTCTAAATTATATAATACTTCATATAATTTGGTCGGATGATTTGATCTCGTCTTTACAAAACAACACATTCAGCTTTAATCATATTCATCATCACAACTTCCAAATGACTGTTCATCTTCAGAAATGGACCCCGTGGTAATAAAGGATGGACCTCGGTGGCTCCTGAAGATCCAGTCATTTAATGAAAGACAAATCTAATCCATCTCTGTTAATCCTCAGACTCTTGTGTGTTTATTCTGAAAGTGACCCTCTGCTGGTTAACACACAACTGATGCAAAATCTGCAAATGAAAATTATAATAGCCCCTCGTCGTAGAGCAAAGAGGGGCAGTTTGAAATACCCTCCGTTCATGTGTTCATGTTTGTGGCGTGATAACTTGAAAAATAAGTGAGATGCCAACGTCCATTTTTGTGTTTGGCTGCATTTAGGTGTAAAAGTTTCCCTTTGAAAAATTGGGCTGCCATGTCATAATCTAAAATGGACACCCCCATAAATATATATGCGGTGTCCCATATACAGTAGTCCCTCGCTACTTTGTGGTTCGTTTATCGTGGACTCGCTCTATCGCAGTTTTTCAAAATAAGAGTGGACATGACACACAATTGACTGATTGATGGATGAGCCGCACGATCGGCATGGATGTTTTATTTAAAATAAATTATTTTAAATTATTTAGCACCTGCTGCACCTCTGTGCAGCCCACTCTGCAGGATAAACTTCTTGTTGCAGCTGATCAGCTGTTCTGCATGCACAGCTGAGAAGTGGGCGTGGCCAAGAGCCCTTGCAGGTGGCAAAGAGCAGCGGAGGCAGGGAGCTGAAATCGTGACATTCTGTTTCTTTTTGAGCATTTAGAGTTTAGAAACATTGTTTAAAATATTTCAAGAGGGTGGAAAGTGTTTAAAATGCCTTTATATATATATATATATATATATATATGTATATATGTATATATATGTATATGTGTATATATATATGTGTGTATATATATGTGTATATATATATATATATATATGTGTGTATATGTATATGTATATATATATATATGTGTGTATAT
>NW_023619539.1:0-9216 GCF_014905685.2 Nematolebias whitei
GGTAGCCAACATGGAAGTTGACTTTGATGCCTAGCATCTTCCACAGTTCTTTCATCAATTCAGCTGTGAAGTGTGTATCTTGGTCTGAGTTCACCCTGAGGGGAAGTCCAAACCTTGAAAATACGTGATTCATTAGTAACATAGCAGTTGTTTGTACTGTGTCGTTAGGAGCTGGTAGACATTCTACCCATTTGGTAAAATGTACAAGTTACCGTGAGAAAATATTTATTTCCTCTAGTGCTCTTAGTAAGTGGTCCAACCCAGTCGATCTTGAGGTCAGACCATGGGAATGCAATGCCTCTACTTTGCAGTGGTGCTCTGTGGAGTAGTCTGGATGGCTGCAACTAGCCACAGACCAGGCACCCTTTTATGTAGTCCTTGACATCCTTTTTCATTCCAGGCCAATAAGCAACTTGTTTTAATGCTTTCAGCGTGGCCTTATCTCCCTTGTGTCCTGCGGACGGGAGGTCATGCGTGTAGTGAACTTAACCTGACGTCAAACTAAGCCTAAGGTCAAAACCCTTGACCTTAAGAACCTTGTGGGACAGAAACTGTCATTTCATTGATCTGCATCCAGAAATACAGTTTGACCCATCCTGAGACTTTCTTTCTTGAATTAATCAAGTAGAAATGACAATTCTCTATGATCATTACTACTTTACAAATGTTTTAATAATCAAATTGTGTTAGTTCAAACAATGTTTACAGGTTGAAGAGAACTACTCATTTTTATTTACATAAATAGTAAGTAATGATTTTTATTCCTCATGCAAAGAAGAAATCAGGTTAATATGCATTTCTTGATTTTTCTGTCTTCAATGAGCAAATTTGTAAGTGTGTTAGAGTTCGAGTTTCGGTCAACTAAAAAGTTTACTGAAAAGAAATGTCATGTTTAACTTTCACAGAAGATACTAGGAGGAGAGACTCCACGAAGTCTGAAGTTCTCCAACAATCTTTCTGTCTGTTTTAAACAAACTTAATCTCTGTCCTTGACTTTTCATAACACCTTACATCACAAACCACACCTCTGTTCTGGTCCATCCACGAATCAGAAAGCTCTCAAATGAGCCGGAAGTCGAACCCATTTAAATGTGGCAACTTCCCAGTTCTCAAGAGAAGTGTCGGAGAAGTGTCGTCAAAAAGTTCCGTTGTCGTGTCGAGACGAGACGTGACGAGATGAGTAGAGCTTTGAAAGAGTTGGAGACGTAAAGAGTTCAGAGTTCTTGGATGCAAACGCATTCAGAATGATCCAGAGACAATTTTGGGGATTATAACTTCTGTTTGGATAACCTCACACGACTCCTAGGGGTTTGGCTGTCCTCACGGAGACGCTGAAAGAGTCAGAAGGGAACTCTACACCGACGCTGATTATCATCTGCCAGGTAAAAGTTCTATTTCGACCAAGCGTACCATGGGCCAAGCTTATTCTCCAAAGAGCGTGTTGTTCTGGTACCACAGATAAATTCCCTCACACATCTCTCTGTAAGATAAATCTCCATTTTCCATCTTAAACTCTCCTTTCTCCTAAAAATTAATCCAGATGTTTTCATTAATGTCTGTGGTGATGCAACGGAAAATCATGGCCGTATGATTTTCCTGATTGTAAAACTGATTAATTGATGTCTGCCGTTTTAGCTGAAAAGTGAAAACAATCGCCGTATTGTTCTCACTTCCTGTAAAACTATGCTGTTGTTATTTTCATATTTTGCCAAATTAATGTAAATGTTTGATGTTAAACTTTGATTCTGTAAATAAATGACCGCATTCATTTTGATGGGTCAAAGATAAATAACGTCTCTCGTTACATTTCTGTTAAATTCAATGCACGACATTTACACAGTCAGAAAAATGAAGAACCCGTGAAATGTATGAATATATCCAGTATATGTCATACTACATGCGCATGAACTAACATCACCCCCCTGTGGTCATGGGGGACCACGAACACGGGTGAGGACGTCGGTCCATGAGCTAAAGTTAGGATGCCCTTGATTAATTTTAGCTGTTTGCGCAGCTGAAAGAGGACTTTAAGGTCTGGATTGGAATCCAGGTCGGCTTCGGACGGAGTGTTTTTGTATGGGTCTGTCAAGTACAGTATCATCGAGTTTATCGCAGGATCCAACTTCTGAAGTTGGATGATGTCTGGGTCAGTCAGCACGGGTTGTACAGAGACTGTGTTGTCAGCCATTTTGGCTGCAGCCTGTGCACGTGTGACTGCCATTACCTCGGCTGTAGGTTGTACTGCCAGAGTTGTGAGCAGCCAGGAGGGGTCAGAGGACCACAGAGGGCCGTCCACAGCTCCGTCCTTGGCTAGGAAGTCTGCAAGGTCATTATACCGCTTGTCATCGCCTAGGACTCTTGAATGTCCTGGAACCTTTTTCCAGTAGACCTGTAGGTCATGTGATGTCACCAAGTGATCACATGCCATGAAAAGCTCTTTGTGTTTGACCCCTTTCTTGTTGCTTGTGAGAAAGCCATTCTGTTTCCATAGAGCGAGATGACACAAGAAACTAACTCGAGCGTAATTAGAGTTCGTGCAGATGACTAGCATTTGGATGGAGCGTTCTACTGCCATCTGGAGAGCTATTAGGATTCCTGCTATCTCAGCATACTGAGAAGTCTGAGAGCCTAATTTATAGCTAAAAGTGACCTTTTCTTGGTTCTGGAGGAGGATCCTTCCAACATCTGATTTGCAGGTTTGTTTGTGGTGGAATGAGCATCCATCCACGTACAGTGTTGTCATATCTTTGCAGATGTTGCTATCAAAGTAGTGGTGATTCGGGCCCTCATTTACTGAGGGTTTTTCCGCAGCTGGCGATTGGGTGGCTGGTACATCTTGTGTACATTCCTGGCAGAGTGCCAGGTCGGTGCCCAAATGTGACTTCTTTTTTTGTCCGTAGCGGATATCTAGGTCAAAACTTTGAAGCGCCATTAGCCACGTGGCTACCCGTGAGTTTGTCACCACACAATCTCTGATGCATTGGCTATTCAGGAAAGTTACTGGCTGGTGTTGTGTTTCAACAATGATTTTTTTTGTCCACCGATGTAAATGGAGAAGTGTTTAACTGCCCACACAGTGGTCAGTAGAGCTTTCTCACAGACTGAGAACTTTAATTCGGGGCCTGCCATTGTCTTACTGGTGTAGGCCACCACACGCTTGTCTTTGTCGTGCATCTGGTACAGACCTGCACTTATGCAGCGAGCTGAGAAGCCCACTTCCAAGTGAAACTCTTTGTTGTAGTCTGGATAGACTAGACATGGGGCTGACTTGAGTCTGTCCCTGAGAGCGTTCATTGCCTGCTGTTGGTTATCAGTCCAGACAAATGGGATGTCTTTCTTTAAGAGTTCAGTCAGTAGTTTCACAAGATCTGCATAGTTCTCTATGATTTGGCGTGAGTAGTTACACACGCCCAGAAAACTTTGTAGTTCTCTGAGATTGGTGGGGACTTTGAGATTGTCTAGGCCTTGGGTGCGAGTCAATTGTGGTTGTATTCCGTCTGGACCTACTAGTAGGCCAATGTAGTCCACCTTGGTCCTGTACCACTGGCATTTTGACAATGAGATTTTAGCACCAGCAGTAGTCAGTTGATTCAGAACGTGGTCGATCTCAGCCAAGTGTAAGTCCAGTGTTGGCTGCCTCAAAAGGACATTGTCCATGTAGATCAGTGTCCCACGTTCGTGGGCGTCTGGACATGCTTTGTTCAAAAAGATGTTGAACTCAGCTGGTGAGTTAGCATAGCCAAAGGGGCACCTGGTGAAGGTGTATTGTTGGCTACCAAAAGTGAAAGCTCTTTTGTGTTGGTCCTCGGCGTGCACAGGAATGGTCCAAAAACCAGAGGCAACGTCGAGGGTGGAAAAGTACTTACCATTGGTGACCTTGGGCAGTTCCTGTTGGATCTGGGTCATTGGCCACCTAGATAAAGGAACTTGTTTGTTTAGCTTTCTGTAGTCTATGGTAAGTCTCTGTAGTGAACTTGACCTGATGTCAAAACTTAACCTTAGGATCATATGGTCAGAAACTGTCATTTCATTGATTTGCATCCAGAAATACAGGTTGACCCATCCTGAGACTTTCTTTCTTGAATTAATCAAGTGGAAAAAGACAATTCTCTATGATCATTACTATTTTACAAATGTTTTGATAATCAAATTGTGTTAGTTCAAACAATGTTTACATGTTGAAGTGAACTACTCATTTTTATTTACTTAAAACAGTAATAATGATTTTTAATCCTCATTCAAATAAGAAATCAGGTTAATATGCATTTCTTGATTTTCTGTCTTCAATGAGCGAAGTTGTAAGTGTGTCGAAGTTCAAGTTTCGGTCAACTGAAAGTTTACTGAAAAGAAATGTCATGTTTAACTTTTACAGCAAGATACTAGGAGAGGTGGCTCCACGAAGTCTGAATTCTCCATAACAATCTTTCTGTCTGTTCTTAAACAATCTTAATCTTTTTCCTTGACTTTTCATAACACCTTACATCACAAAACACACCTCTGTTTGGTCCATCGACCAATCAGAAGCTCTCAAATGAACCCGAAGTAGAGCCCATTTAAATGTTGGCACTTCCTAGTTCAACCAGAGAGTTTTTGGAGTTCCAGAATGCAGAACGCTGGAATTCAGGATGCTGCTGAAAGAGAATCAAGCTGAACCAGAGACGATTTGGGAATTATAACTTCTGTTTGGATAACCTCACGACTCCAGGGGTTTTTAGCTGTTCTCACGGAGACGCTGAAAGAGTTGAAAGGAGAGCTCTACACCAACGCTGAAACTATCGTCTGCAAGGTAAAAAGTTCTATCTCAACCAAGCGTACCGTTGGCCCAAGCTGATTTCCAAAGGAGCGTGCATGTTCTGGTTAAAACAGACAAATTCCCTCACACATCTCTCTGTAGATAAACCTCATCTTTCCATCTTTAAACTCTCCTATCTGCTAGCAAATTAATCCAGATGTTTTCAGAAATGTCTGTGGTGAAGCAACGGAAAATCATGGCCGTATGGTTTTCCTGGTTGTAAAGCTGATTAATTATGTCGTTATTTTTCAATTCTTGCCAATTAATGTAAATGTGTGATGTGTTAAACTTGATTCTGTTAATAAATGACCCACTCGTTTGGTGAGTCAAAGATAATTAACGTCTCACGTCCACATTTTATTAAATTCAATGCACGTATGTTATACAGTCCAGAAAAATGAAAGAACCCGTTTAATTGATGAATATATCTCAGGATATGTCTACTACATCTCCACTTACCATTCGGTTTCAAAACTGGCCATAAAGGCGCAGAGTAGGTGCTATTACATTGTCTGATTATGCCTTTATCTAAAAGGTCATCAATGATTTCCTTGACAGGTTGATGTACTGCCAGGGGAATCTTGTATTGTCTGACAAATGTAGGCGGTGAGTTTGGCGGAGTTGGGATGCTCACTGTGTGGAGCGAGGTCAACCCACAATCCATTGAGTCGGTCAAGAATGACTTCTCATATTTCATGAGAACTTGGCAGAGTTTGTCCCTTTCTTCATCAGTCGTCAGGGCGTCGGCTTGGGCAACAACCTGTTCAATCTGCGAAGAGATTGCTAAGGGTTCTTGATGTTTGGGGAGCTCCAGTGAGTCCCATTTTGTGTCGTTAGACCTGTCTATAGGTAAGACACTATAGGTTTGAGGTCCTAAATCGACATCATTGGTTGAGAAGAGAGCTATGGCCTGTGTTGGTTTCGTGAACCAAACTGGACCAGTCTCTTGACTCGATATCAGATTGTCTGGGAGTCCTCCCAGAAATGGAACGCCTAGTTCAAAATCATGAAAATCTGTGGAGATCAACCATCCTAGCCTTGTGTTTCTCGGGATCAGTACCTCCTCTGTGCCTGTGTTGCACACATCAGGTCGGTTTTGGTAAATGCTCCTGTATGCATACATGTAATTGATTTTATGAACTCTGAATACTTGTAATTTGTTGTCCAATAAATCTTTTGAACTAAGGTCGCCCGTATCAGCTATTTTGAACACCATTAGTGGCCTCCAGCCACAACACTGGACACACAGAAACAAGAATGAGAGTGTGTGCAGCTGGAAATCCTCTTCAGCTGCTTCAGCTCTGAATGGACAAACAATTGTTTGTGTGTGTTCATGTTGGAGACATGTTGCTCGTGTTGCTGGAAGGACGGCACTGTGCTCCATTTTCAGCCTGTTTGCTTCATGTTCGATGAAGAGCAATATGTCTCTCCTTCAAGCTGCTTTAATACATTTAGTCAAACTTCTATCCTGGACTCCTGACTCATTATTTCTGAAGAATTTTATAACAACGTCATGAGAGGTCACGCTCAGAGTATGTTTTGTAAATGACTCTCAGCTACTACCACCTCAGGTTTAGACTCAACATCTGTAACACTGACTGAGTTAGAGACATTTATGTGTCGTCTCTTGTTATTTAACTGTGGCGGCCATCTTGAATTGAATTGACTCCAAAGTCAAACCAGTTCTAAATGTACCCACAATGATTACTTTCTGGAAGTTTCCTTGAATTCTGTCCAGTGGTTTTTGAAATATTCTGCTAACAGACAAACAAGACTGACTGCAACAATTATTACTAAGGTTTTAAGTAAATATTTTGTGCATTGAGTGGCTCTTGGAGTATGTTTTATGAAATAATCTTGGCTCTATCTCTGTCAAATGTTAGCAAAATATCTGTGAAACTGACTGAATAATAGACATTTCTGTGTTTTCTAACATGAGTTTTCTGTGTCGACCATCAAGAACTGGGTCGGCTCCAAAACTTAAATCAGTTGTAGACGTACATCCACTGATTATCTCTGGAAAGTTTCATTAAAATATCTTCACTGGTTCATGAGATATTTTGCTAACAGACAGAGTTTAGTTTAAGAATAGAATGGCAGAATTTTAAACCAAGGTCTCAGACAATCTATTAGTGCTCAGACTGTGTGTTGGGGATTCCTCTCAGCTACTACCACCCCAAACGTTACATCAATATCTGTAAAACTGAATTATAGACTTTTTTTATGTTTTTAAGTTCAGTTAACTGTGGCAGCCATTGTAACTTCAGATGACTCCAAAAACTAATCACTTGTAGACGTACATCCAATGATTACTTTCTGCAAGTTTCACTAAAACATAGCTACGGGTCTCTTTGGTGGACTGGAGACATGTCCAGGTGTCCCCCACCTCTCACACAGTGACTGCTGGAGACTGACACCAGCTCCTCCTGTGGACTCATTTAAAGTTACTCAATTTTAAAACTTTTACTTTGAAAAATCCAAATATTTCTGTTAGAAGAAAAATATATTTTTCATGTTTAAGTTTTATTTTTAATAAAATATTCTTTAAATGTAGTGTGCACTTATAAATGTTTGAATTCTTCTTCTGGTGTCAGTGAGGTTGAGTGTGAGGGTTTGTCTCCCTCTGGTGGTGAACTTCAACAATATGAACTTAACTCAATTATTGATAAATCTCCTAAAAAACTGAACCAATGGCTGCAAAGAGATTTATCATTGAAAGGTAGAATTGATCTAACCAAAGCTGAGGGAATATCTCATACACTGCCTTATCTCTTGATAACAAAAAGTATCTAAAGTTATTGACAAGATGTTATTTAACTTCATTTAGAAGAACAAACAACACTTTATTAAAAAAATCACTAATCATGAACTCATATGATGAAGGTGGCCTTAACTGTTTAGATTGTTACACCTTAAATAAAACGTTTAAAATAAATTGGCTTCAACAATTCATCAGGAACAATTTTCAATTTGGAACTTCATACCACATTTTATTCGATCTAAATTAGAAGGCCTAAATTTCCTTTGGTTTTGTAACAATCATGTTGAAACAATCCCCTCCAAACTCTCTAACTTTCATAAACAGATGCTTCTCTCTCAGTCATTGATTTATAAATATC
Organism: Nematolebias whitei; assembly: GCF_014905685.2. Lineage (NCBI taxonomy): Eukaryota > Metazoa > Chordata > Actinopteri > Cyprinodontiformes > Rivulidae > Nematolebias > Nematolebias whitei. Next base: position 7,912 of record NW_023619539.1, read on the forward strand.
ATTTCCCCCACACAGATATTACATTTGGAACAATAAAGACATCTTGTATAAAAACTAATCCTTATTTGACCTTCATTGTTTACTCACAACAAGTCTCGGTTCATCAGTTGATCAACTTTGATGGATCACTAATGACACGTCAATAATTTGTTTTAAAATATAATATCATTATTCACAGGAACATTTTTAATACTGTTACAAATGCAGTTCCTGCTGAAGTATTAGTGTTATTTAAAAGTAGAATAGGACCGATTCCAGCATCATTACTCTTTGATCCATCCAAACTTGAAATTGGTCCAATTAGTTTCTCTTCAACACGTAACAGCAACCGTTGTATATGCTCATTATTTCAGAAAGATGTCGTGTCAGCTCCACATGTCGTATCTTATTGGAACTCCTTCATTGAGAACCTTGACTGGAAAAGGATTTGGACTTTACCAACCAGATACATGATCAATAATAAAGTAAAAGACGGATTCTTTCAAATGATTCACACATTTTATCCATCCAAAATCTTTTTACAACTCTTTTAAAAGGACATAAATGTAACTTGCTCTTTCTGTGAAGGTCACCTTGAAGATGTTTTCTCTTATTTTGCTCTTGCTCCTTCTCTCCCCAACTATGGGCAGATCTATGCATCCTGATTTCTACTTCTACTGAACCACATCTGTCCCTTTGCTTTGAACACATATTATTTGGCTTCACTGAACCATCGGCTAAAAGAAAACTATTTTATATCATTCATCTCATTATAGATTTAGACAAATCCACAAATGATGTCACATTAATCAAAAACCACTTATTTCCATTTTTAAAATGAGGTCAAACAAAATATTCAAACTATTAGACAGTCCACCAACATGAACGCCATAAAAACTTGTACTTTATGTATGTGTTGAATGTATTTGTGTCACATGTTGTAATTGTTTGACTCGATGTTTGTAACCCCCTGGAGACTGTCATTATATTGTTTTGTAGAATTCATCAACAAACAGGAGAAATGAGGAGAGCTGAAAGAAACAGGAGGAGGAAACGGTCACATCACGTCTCACATTTGGACACACGGGATTGAACAGAACATTATTCATAACAGGGAAGCATCATAAATGTGACTACTGTGGAGAAGATGAGAGCATAGAGCATGAGTTATTGAAGTGACAGAAATACAGACATGAAAGAAGTCAACTGATTAACATCCATCCATCCATCCATCCATTTTCTTCCGCTTATCCGGGGTCGGGTCGCGGGGGTAGCAGCCTAAGTAGGGAGGCCCAGACTTCCCTCTCCCCAGCCACTTGGGCCAGC
>NW_023619540.1:0-9215 GCF_014905685.2 Nematolebias whitei
ATATATATATATACAAACCGGATTCCAAAAAAGTTGGGACACTAAACGAATTGTGAATAAAAACTGAATATTCTATTCAGAATAGAACACAAATCACAGATCAAAAGTTTAAACTGAGAGAATGTATCATTTTAAGGGAAATGTCTGTTGTTTCCAAATTTCATGGCGTCAACAAATCCCAACAAATTTGGGACAAGTCCATTTTTACCTCTGTGTGGCATCCCCCCTTCTTCTTACAACACTCAACAGACGTCTGGGGACAGAGGAGACCAGTTTCTCAAGTTTAGAAATAGGAATGCTCTCCCATTCATGTCTAATACAGGCCTCTAACTGTTCAATCGTCTTGGGCCTTCTTTGTCGCACCTTCCTCTTTATGATGCGCCAAATATTCTCTATAGGTGAAAGTTCTGGACTGCAGGCTGGCTATTTCAGTACCTGGATCCTTCTCCTACGTAGCCATGATGTTGTGATTGCTGCAGAATGTGGTCTGGCATTATCGTGTTGAAAAATGCAGGGTCTTCCCTGAAAGAGATGACGTCTAGATGGAAGCATATGTTTTTCTAGAACCTGAACATAGTTCTCTGCATTAATGGTGCCTTTCCAGACATGCAAGCTGCCCATGCCACAAGCGCTCATGCAAACCCATACCATCAGTGACGCAGGCTTCTGAACGGAGCGTTGATAACAACTTGGGCTATCCTTGTCCTTTCTGGTCCGGATGACATGGCGTCCCAGTGTTTTATAAAGAACTTCAAATCGTGACTCATCTGACCACAGAACAGTCTTCCATTTTGCCACACTCCATTTTCAATGACCCCTGGCCCAGTGCAAACGTCTGAGCTTGTGGAGCTTGCTTAGAAATGGCTTCCTCTTTGCACTGTAGAGTTTCAGATGGCAACAGCGGATGGCACGGTGGATTGTGTTCACTGACAATGCTTTCTGGAAGTATTCCTGAGCCCATTCTCTTATTTCCTTGACAGTGACATTCCTATTTGAGGTGCAGTGACGTTTAAGGGCCCGGAGATCACGAGTATCCAGTAGAGTTTTACGGCCTTGACCCTTACGCACAGCTATTGTTCCAGATTCTCTGAATCTTTTGATGATGTTATGCACGGTTGATGATGATAACTTAAAAGTCTTTGCTATTTTACGCTGGGTAACACCATTCTGGTATTGCTGCACTATCTTTCTGCGCAACAATGGTGGAATTGGTGATCCTCTTACCATCTTGGCTTCTGAGAGACACTGACACTCTGAGAAGCTCTTTTTATACCCAATCATGTTGTCAATTGACCTAATTAGTGTTAATTGGTCTTCCAGCTGTTTGTTATATGCTCAATTTCCTTTTTCCAGCCACTTATTGCTACTTGTCCCAACTTTTTTGGGATTTGTTGACACTGTGAAATTTTGAATCAACATATTTTTCCTTTAAAATGTTACATTTACTCAGATTAAACTTTTGATCTGTCATCTATGTTATATTACAAATAAAATATTGACATTTGCCATCTCCACATCATTGCACTCAGTTTTTTTTCACAATTTGTTTAGTGTCCCAACTTTTTTGGAATCCGGTTTGTAAGCACCAGTATAGTTAACTGGTATATTTACATGTACGCACCAGTATAGTTAACTGGTATATTTACTTGTAAGCGCCAGTATAATTAACTGGTATATTTACATGTAAGCACCAGTATAGTTAACTGGTATATTTACATGTAAGCGCCAGTATAGTTAACTGGTATATCCTGATGCATGCTCAATAATCCAGGTAGAGAAATAAAAAAAAAATTCAAACTGGTCCTCTGGACATTCAAAAAAAAAAACAAAGCAAAAAAATGTAGAAATGTTCCGTCTCTCATCCGAAAGACTTCCTCAGTCTGAGGTGCTGTATTCAGCTCAGTCTCTTAAACAGCACCTTCACAGGGTGGATTAACCAGTTTTGCTGCTGCCAACCAAAACAAGCTGTTCACATGGTCAAGAAGGACCATCAGCCTAACAATGGATCATTAGCACCTGATGGCTGTTTACTATTCACAGGGGGCTGAGTGATACTAGCAATAACAGTGTAGCATATTTATAAAAATTAATATGCTGTAATATATCAATGTAAATAGTTGATAAAAAAAAGTCAAATGGACTATTTTCTCAGAAGATAAAGGTACGTCTCATGAAGGAGCAGACAGAGACTAGAAGTTTGCAGTTGCTGGTGGCTTATATTTAGAGTGAAGAAAAATGTATACATATTTACAACATTAGTGAAATCAACCATATGGCCATATAAAGAATGTACAAAAAAGAACAACAACAACAAAACAAACAAATGGGGGGGGGGGGGGGCAGTCCCACAGTTCCATAAGCAACACACCCTTCAGTTCTTTCACCCCAAGCTGGGGTTGATTCAGGTCCCAAGCAAGTTACTTATAAAGTGCTTGGTTCAGTGCAGGTCGTGGCTGACAAACGTCATAGTGGAGTGGGGACAAAATTGTTCAGTTGGCTAAAAGGAGCCTCCTACCAGCCTGGCAGGAGAAGCAGAAATCTTCGGCACTACAAGTGCAATCCTTTCTTAAGGCTCTAGGCCTGGACCTTCAGCTCGCCATCAACCTGGCCTGCATAATAAAACAGGACCATTTTCTCAATAAATATATACATCAAAACATTCTAGTGTGCACACCATTTCAATAAATGACACTCTGCACTATAAATAATTCCAACAATCATTTTCAGTCAATATGCATATTCAATAAGTATAAAGTTCAATATAAATTACATCCATGAAAAATCCAATAAATATACATCATATAAATTAGTTGACATGAAATGTAAAAAAAAACAATCTAAACAAGTGCTCAATAAATATTTAAGGCACCTTACTGTTCTCCAGTTGGTTGTTTACAGCTAGTATGGGTGTCTAGATCTAAACAGCAGTTAGTGATTTCACAGCTACACAAAACAACCACTTAATGTCATCAATAAGCTAACCGCTAAGTGACACGCAGAAACACTTACCCGGTCCGCAGTTTCTATCTCATTTAACCTTTCTTTCATCTCTTCTCGGTTCATGGTAGTTGGCTCCTGCAGCTCTGCTCCTCCCAACGCATTCTAAACTTTCCTACTTCCCCGCTCCAGATAATATACCTAACAAACAGGCTGCGGTGGAGCATGTGACCCTGATACTCAATAGCGATTGGCTGTTGGTAATCTCGCGAGAATTTATGATGGTACATTTGAACTATCGTGAGATTTGATAGATAAAGGGAATAAAGAGTGGAAAGTCCGGAGAATGAAGTTAAATTTACACCTGGGTTACACCCTCCCCCCTTAAATCCATGCAACGCCGGTGCATGCTAAATTATCTGGACACCAGAACATACAGGAGCATCTGAGACAGGTTCAGCGAACATTTCATCATAAACCGCAGCTAAGCTATGCAAAAGAGTTTGCACTACAGAAATTAATGGATTACCTAAAGCAGCATACTGAAGGCACTTAATTAGTTTTGGTTGTCGACTAGACCGACAAATTGACTGTTCAGCTTCTAAACCATCACTAGCCTCAGGAGCAACTATAGGTGATTCAGTGGAATGCGGTGCGGATATGGTAAAATCTGGTAATGTCTCTAATGGGCCATGGAACTCCAAATCTTCCTCAGATGGACTCAGCTCAGGAACATGTTCAGGCTCAGGTGAATTTCCTGGGTCTATCTGATCTTCTACAGGAACGTTTTCCAGTGCTGGAAGTGGATCCACAGCATCAGATAGAGACAACTTATCCACATCAACTGAGGAATTCTGCCTTTCCATCTCAGGAACTGGAACTCTGTTCGTAGGCTGGGCAGGAACTGTACCCTCAACACTGACCTTCACAGTTGGCAAAACTGAAAACCGGGGTGCACTCCCTTCTTCATCCTCTTCATCCAGTCTCCCCTCTAGGTCCTCCACAAGTTCCTGGAGACTGCGGGTTCGAGGCATACGAGCAGATGTAGAAACTGGCTGGTCAACTTCGTCAGTCTGAGGAAGAAATCCACAAGGGAGAAGAAGGTCGCGATACAGAGTTCGGGTCCCTCCAGAGGGATCCGTTTCTGGTCTTACAACATACACAGGAAGATCACCCACACAACCAATCACCACATAGATGTTTGTCTCCCACTTATCCTCCAGTTTATGCTTACCTCTGAGCCTCACATTTCTGTCCAATACTCGATCACCTTCTTCAAGACTGGCTGGTTTCACTCTTTGATCAAAACGAATCTTGTTTCTTCTTACCATCTTTTCTGCATTTCTGAAAGCTAGCTGAAAACTTTCCTTCAGCCGAGAATGCAGGTTCTGCACATATTGAGAGTGTGATTGAGATGATGGATCTCTGACAGGTAAATTGAAGGCTATGTCAACAGGAAGTCTTGGACAGCGACCAAACATCAACTCGTATGGAGTAAAGCCTGTAACCTCATTTCAGGTGAAATGATAAGTATGAATAAGTGGTTTGACATACTCTTTCCACCTAGTTTTCTGCTCCGGCTCCATTGTACCCACCAAGCTGAGCAAAGTTCTATTGAACCTTTCAACAGGGTCCCCACGGGGATGGTATAGCGTGGTATGTGACTTTTTAATGCCAGCAATGTTGCAGAGCTCTTTAATGAGGTGCGACTCAAAATCAGGTCCTTGGTCCGTGTGCAGGTGCTCAGAAAACCCATAATGCACAACAAAAACCTCCCACAAACATCTCGCAATGGTCTTTGCCTTTTGATTGGCTGTTGGAAAAGCCATAGCGTACTTAGTAAAATGGTCTGTGAGGACAAGAATGTTTTTAGTGTTGCTTTTATCAGGTTCAATTGATAGATAATTCATGCACAGGAGCTCAAGTGGCCGGCTGGTCTGGATGTTCACTAATGGTGCAGCTCGTTCTGGCAAAGCTTTCCGGCGGATGCAGCGATTGCAGGTTTTAATCTTGTTTTCCACATTTACAGACATGCGTGGCCAGAAAAATCTAGATGCTTGTAAAAAAAATAATTATTTGTATACATGTTTCTTGAAATTGAGAACACAAGAGGCTGAAGAGAAATATAAGAAGTATAAAAATAAATTGGTAGCGATTATAAAGAAACACAAGAAGGAATATTATAGTGATTTATTAAATAAAAGTAATGGTGATATGAAAGCTACATGGCGAGTAATAAATAGTGTTCTGAAAAGTCATAGAGCAAAAACAGGTATTTCACAATATTTTTTGAAGGATGACGATGAAATCCATGATGAAAATGAAATTGTAAATGGATTTAATCATCATTTTGTGAACGTTGGATCAAGCCTTGCAGCTAAAATACCAAAAGTAGACAATAATGTGAACCATTCAGTTATAAGTTGTGACAACAGTATTTTTCTTAATGGAACTGACAAAGAAGAAATAATGAATGTTGTAAAAAATCTTACAGATAAGAGATCAAAAGAGTGGGTGGACATGGATATGATGTTTGTAAAGGACATAATTGTCGTAGTTTGAGGTTAGCAGCGAACCCAGAGTGCAGAACAGGGACTCAACTCGGCAGATATACAAAAATATGTTTTAATGATAAATAAAAGTACAAAATAAACAGGCTGACGGGGCAGCAAAACTTACATGAACAAGGCACGAGGAACTCAGGCGACAAGAGAGACACGGGGAACTCGAGGGACCAGGAAGACTCAGGACAAGACTCAGGACAAGACTCTGGACAAGACTCAGGAGAACCAAGGGAGAGAACCAACGAAGACGACCCGACCAAGGACAAGACAGAATAGGACTGTTTAAATACTGTGAGGAGACGAGACATGATGACAAACAGCTGAGACGAGACGCAGGTGGCAACAATGGAAACTAACGAGGAAGCACGAGGGAAACAGACACAAACCGGGCCACAGAAAATTACCGTCCTTACAATAATGAGTTATGTTATCGAGCCTTTTACATATATTTGTAATTGATCATTTTCAAAAGGAATATTTCCAGACAATATGAAAGTAGCTAAGGTAGTTCCTCTCTTTAAGAATGGTGATAAATGTGTGTTCAATAATTATAGACCAATATCCTTATTACCACAGTTCTCAAAAATTCTAGAAAAACTATTTGTGACCAGATTAGATAAATTTATTACTAAACAAAACATTCTAAGTAGCAGTCAGTATGGGTTTAGAGCAAAAAACTCTACATCAATGGCTCTCATGGAAATAATAGAACAAATAACTACTGCTGTCGATCAAAAACAGTATTGTGTTAGTATTTTTGTTGATTTAAAAAAAGCATTCGATACTATTGACCACACTATTCTCCTTGAAAAATTAAATAAATATGGTATAAGAGGACCAGCATTACACTGGGTATCTAGCTATTTAAAAGATAGGAAACAGTTTGTACAAATAAATGGTGTAAGATCTGACCTGTGCAATATCACGTGTGGAGTTCCTCAAGGCTCTGTACTTGGACCAAAGTTATTTATTTTGTATGTGAATGACTTAGTGAATGTATCAGGACTCCTCAAATGTGTCCTTTTTGCAGGTGACACCACATTTTTTTGTTTGGGTAAAGATGTAAAACGGATGTTGGAATTGATGAAGACAGAATTTGATAAAATACAAACTTGGTTTAAACTTAATAAATTATCATTAAATTTAGATAAAACTAAATACATGATATTTAGTAACAAAAAGAGAACTGTTGATGATCCATTTAAAATTGAGGGTGTTGAGATTTGTAGAGTTAATGAGATGAAATTTTTGGGTGTAATCATTGATGAACAGCTAACATGGAAAAATCACATCAATTCTGTAAGAACAAAAATATCTAAATCTATTGCAGTACTATACAAAGTCAGGGAATTATTAAATGATAAAGCTCTGTACATGTTGTATAACACAATCATTGTTCCACATTTAATCTATTGCATTGATGTTTGGGGGAAAGCGTGTAAAACATTTACAAAACCTATTTTTATTTTACAGAAAAGAGCTGTAAGAATTATCACCAGAAAGCATTACAGTCACCCATCAAGCACATTATTTTATCAACTGAAGTTATTGAAGTTCCATGATTTGGTAGATTATAGTATTTTATCAGTTATGTATAGGGCTCAAAATAACACATTACCATTAAATATCCAAAGAAATTTTGTTAAAAGGCAAAGTTGTTACAATCTTAAGGGGATAGAGATATTTGTCAAACCAAAATTCAGAACTAGTCTGAAGGGAAGGTCTACCTCAATCCAAGGAGTTGGATTGTGGAATGGTCTAGAGAGTGATGTGAAAAATGCCAAGTCAATGTGCACATTTAAGAAAAAGATCAAAGCTGAATTGTTAAAAAAGTATATATGAAGTAGCTTAGTGTGTGTTTTGTATTAGAATTAGAAAAATTAGAAAGTTATTCATTTTGTTCTGTTACTTGAAAATTATTATGATTGAAATAATTGTTTGAAAAAAGGGGCAGATATAATAAGATTTGTTCTTCTTTATGCTGCCTTTCATTTTAAATCTCTTGTATCTTTTTTATATTGTTATGGAATTGTTTTGTACTTTTTTTTTAAATGAATAAACTTTATACCATACCAAAAATCTAGATCTTACAAGGTCAAGTGTTCTTTCAACCCCCATGTGGCCCATATCATCATGAAGGCTTGAAAGAACAACAGGACGCCATTCTTCTGGCAATACAAGCTGAAATGATAGGACCTCACCATCCTGCCTTCTTCTGTATAGGACGTCCACTTTTAGTTCAAGGCGTTTCCATTCTCTCATCACCAGAGGAAGGTCAGGAAGCTCAGCCCTGGCAGTTGGAGGGAATTTCTCTCCTGTTTCAAGCAGAGGAATAACTTCTCTCAAAACAGGATCAGCTCTCTGTTTCTCCCTGATGTCATGAAGGGATAGTGATAGAAGCACTGGCAACCACCCTTGGGATTCATCAATGTACAAATCAGGGAGAACTGTAGGGGTCATACTCATAGTTTCAACCAGAGTAATGTTTTTCCCCAAAGGACCATCCGGACTTTGGCCTCTCAGCAGGCAGCTGTGACAGATGGCTCTTACCACATCTGGGATGAGTTCTGCAGCATCCTCTGCTTCATTCACATGTGTTGTGATGAATTGTTGCACCATAGCCCATTCTCTCTGTGGATCAGGTGTCTGGGGGTGTGGTCTCCTGGAGAGGGCATCAGCATCTCGGTTTTGGCTGCCCGCACGGTACTGCAATTTAAAGTCATATGTAGACAGTGCAGCAAGCCATCGATGACTAGCAGCATCAAGCTTAGTAGAGGTCAAGACATATGTTAATGGATTGTTATCTGTAACAACAGTGAAGCTGGAGCCATAAAGATAGTCATGGAATTTTTCAGTTACGCTCCATTTTAAAGCTAAAAATTCCAATTTATGGGCTGGATATCTAGCTTCACTGGCAGACAACCCACGGCTAGCAAATGCTATAACTCGTAGCTTCCCCTCTTGTTCTTGATAAAGAGCAGCTCCAAGCCCAATGGTGCTGGCGTCTGTATGCAGAATGTAAGGTTGACTTGGGTCGGCAAAACCGAGTACTGGAGCTGTCGTCAATCTGTCAATCAATGTGTCAAAAGCAGATTGACATTGTGCAGTCCACCTTCCCTTAATAGGTTGCTTTGCATCATGGCTTTTCATTGTGATGGTTGCTTTACTGCCACATTTGCGGGCAGGGGGGTACCCTTTTGTCAGTTCATTTAAAGGTTTAGCAATAAAAGCGTGGCCATTAATGAACCTGCGATAATAGCCTGCAAAGCCAAGAAATGATCGCAGTTCTTTTAAAGTTTGAGGAACTGGCCAGGATTTTAAAGCACTAATCTTTTCTAGATCCATTTCAACCCCATGTTCAGAAACTAGATGACCTAAATAACGCACAGACGTTTGGAAAAACTTACATTTCTGTGGTGATAATTTAAGATCATAATCCCTGAGTTGATACAACACTCTTATCAACCTACTCTCATGCTCTTCTAGGGTGTCAGAGAAGATAATCAAATCGTCCAAGAAGACCAAAACTTCTTTTAAATGCAAAACACCCATGCACTTCTCCATAAGGCGCTGGAAAGTACTGGGTGCATTAGTCACACCTTGGGGCATTCTGTTGATGTCCCAAAACCCAAGTGGAGTCACGAATGCAGTTTTAAGCTTATCACCCTCTTCCATTTCTATCTGATAATATCCTGACTTCAGATCAAGAACACT